>NW_026726798.1:0-67524 GCF_029784015.1 Lycium ferocissimum | reverse complement strand
TCGGGGGCCCTTTTCCCGGCTTCCAATTTGTCTTTCCCCGAGGTTTTCGAGCCCCTATCATTTAGTTATGTTTTTTAAGGGAGATGTTGCTGAAACTTCTTAACGTATGCATGAACCGCTTTATAGTTGGCCTTCGCTTTACCGTTTGAGAAGGTTTGGTAAAGGTTGGTTTTTCTTTGGAGATGCCATGTCGGCCGCCTCCAAGCTTTGGGGTGTGACAATCACTTACAGCTTATTGAGTTCGCATATAACAATAGTTATCATTGCAGTATTCAAATAGCCCCGTATGAGTCTTTATACGGGTGCAAGTGTAGATCACCAATTGGGTGGTTCGAATTGGGAGAATTTAAGTTAATAGGGCCATATTTGATCGGCAAAATAAGTCATGGAAAAGGTCCAAACTATTCGGGATCGATTATTAATGTACCGTAGTCGTCAGAAATCTTATGCAAATAATCACCAATGAAACTTAGAATTCCAAGTTAGTGATTTGCTATTCTTGAAGGTGTCACCTATGAAAGGTGTGATAAGATTTAGTAGGAAAGGAAAGCTTAGTCCTTGGTATATTGGGCCTTACAAGATTGTAGCAAGGTAGGCCAGGTAGCTTATGAGTTAGATCTACCTTCGGACTTGGAGTCAGTCCACCCCGTTTTCCATTTATCAATGCTTCGCAAGTGCATTGGAGATCCTTCCAGAATTGTACCTGTGGATGGTGTCTAGGTCACCGAGCAATTATCTTACGAAGAAGTTCCCATTACAATTCTATATAGACAAGTTCGGAGACTCAGAACTAAAGATGTAGCATCAGTGAAAGCTCTATGGAGAAACAATAACAGAGAATAAATGACTTGGGAAGCTAAGGAAGATATGAAGTCCAGGTATCCACATCTGTTTCCACTCCCAGAGGAGGTTCAGGCAGAGCCACCATTGTCTTCAGGTACGTAATGCTTCCTTTTGATGATTTCTTGGTCGTGTGTGGCCATTATTGTTGTTATTGTGGCCCTGTGAGGCATTTTATATTTTGGGTAGTTGTGATAGGATGGTAGTGGCATAATTACAGGGTAAACTCTTGCAAAATTTTCATAGAATCCCTAAGAGACTAACATTCTGTCACACCCCGACCTCGTACATTGTAGAACATAATGAGGTAGTCGGGTCCTACTGCGCAAGTTTTAAAGGTTTAGGGAGTTCTTCCATCATTTCACACAATTTCTAGTTCAATTCTACCTAATGAATAGTAGTTAATTTCAATCTCGAAATTTCTAAGAAAGGAATTGTCCCCGAGGCACATATTCAAGCCTACTACGTCTAAGACATGCCAAAGAAGGAAAGTGAAGCTTTACATACCTTTTCCGCTTCTTCCACTTCTCCAAATCCATATATATATACCCCGACCTTACTAGGGTGTGATGGGCACCCGACTCCCATCGGAGTCGAGCGAACCGACGCATTCGAGGACGAATGTTCTTAAGGGGGAAGAATGTTACACCTTGGAAATTTTGCGTCGTTTGCATTATAAGTAAACTAACGCAAGCCTAAAGTGTACATGAAGCCCTTATAAGGTTAAGGAAGGTATTGGATAACTTTAAGTGTGTACCTTAAGGTTTTGGAGTCACATGAATCGGCGGAAGTAAGTTCATTGAAGAAATTAGAATTTGAGTGATGTTTTGGGGAGATTTCATGTTATTTCATTTATATGTTGCTTATAATTACCTTTAGGGGGAGTAATAGGTACCATTATATGATTAATGAAGTTTTATACAAGTGCCAAGAAGGTTCCATAAGGATTGGAGGTCAAACGAATTGAAAAGAATGCATTTTCACTGAAAATCGGAGTTTGTGGACCAGTTTGCTACACAGCAAACTAGCCACAAACTCCCCAAAATGGCTGGCCTAGCTTCCCAACTTCCTCCCCATAGAGTGAGGGGGGATGCGGCCGCATATCCAATATGTTGAGCCGCATCTCCACAAAAGAAATTGATGTGGGGGGGAATATTTGACACCTTTTTAAGTTCTAAGAGATCTCATTTACATATCAACCTCCCACACTTATTTACCCACATTTCTAAAGAGTTATTGAGAGTTCTTGAAGGCTCCAAAATACTCTAAAAACCTTCCATACCATCAAGAGACAAGATAAAACATCAAAACTTCAAGATAATCCATAGAAGGTAATTGTTCTTGTTTCTCTTCAAGGAGGCTATGAACTTGATCTTGGAAGGGGTTAAGTAAGGGGAAGTTCTTCCATTATTGTCATGACCCAGTCGGAGGGCCATGACGGGCACCGGGAGCTAACCTACCGAGCACCTTTCATCATACTCTCATAATCATATCTAGGTGAGCCACATGGCTAACTCATAATTAACATGCACCAGTGACACAAATTCCATCGAACGAAGGCACCTTTATGTAAACATCAATAACTATGCCCATATATACGCAAGCCGACAAGGCTACAAAAATGATATACAAAAATGTGAACCGATAAGGCTATAGGGTACCTAGCTATACATATCTGTCTATGAGCCTATACGAAGAGTATGTAATATCATAAAGACGGGACAGGACCCCGCTATGCCCATTTATGTACACAAAAGAATAATACCAACTGCGTAAGCTCCGGATCAAATGGAGCACTTCTATTCAATCTGCGATGGAAAGCGGCCTAAAGGTGCAGTCTCCGTCTCCCCGCCTTGCGGGCATGAACGCGCATCCACAAACAAAAGGACGTCGGTAAGAACAATGTCCGAGTATGTAAGGCATGAATAATAACATGATGAAAGCATGAAGATAACATTAGAATAAGAGAACAATTTATTCCTCGTCATACCTCTTAAGATGACTATCTTACATACTTAACCTTTCTCTAAGGGAGACATTTCATACATATATATATATATATATAGTGATACTATGCCCGACTATGTAGGTTCGGTGTCATCCATACTTGGCCATAAAAAGGCTCGGTGTTGTCCATGCCCAACTGCAGTGGTGTGCGCGCAATATATATCATACCCGGCCATATAGGCTCGATGTCACAACATGGCTTTATATATATACATATAGGAATACATAAGTAAAAGCAGCAGCATCATCATCATTACCATATCTTTCCTTATAGGATCTACTATCGTAGGATGAGATCAATGATATCATGGGAATATCAAGAACTATGAGCTTTAGCACTTCTAGGAATGGAGTCATCATGGAAGACATTATGAATATAATGTACAGGTCCACAACAATAGAATCATGCCTTAAAAAGGAAAGGATTAGTCTTAACATACCTTTACGTCTTCTTAACTACTTACCGTTCTCCTCCTAAGCCCACAAATCTATATTTAAGAGGATTCATGCCGAGGTTAAATCGTAAAAACACTTTAAGTTCAAACTAGAGTAATTTGTGGTAGTAAAATTGGGCAGCATTTTTCCTATTTCATCTACTTCCACCAAATTCCAAAACAACTCCCAATCAACAATAACATCATCAACAATACCATAATCAAGAGACTTCATTCAAGTTATGCGCCATTCAACGCCCAAAACTTCTTTTCATAATCAACCCATAACCATAATTTCAACACAACTCCATATACCCTTGTATACAACACTTCTTCATCACCATTATTACTACTCATAACAAGATTATACTCATAACATGCCAAAAATTATAACTCAAGTTAATTTATAGCTAAACATATCCTCAAATTCATATTTGAACTCTCTATTCATTTTCTTCCTTCAACCAAATTGTATAACAATCAAACAACCTTAACAACATGCAATTGATATAAAAACATACCTTAATCAAATAAGAACAAGCCTTGGATCAAATTATTACACTAGAGTGAAACCTCCAACTTCAACACCAAAGGAATTCTTGAACTCTACAAACCCTAGTAAGCTTTCTAGCACTTGAATCTCTTGATCCTCTTGGGTTTGGTATTGATTAGTACATAAACTTAGGGAGAGGATTTTGGAGAGCCTTAGGGTCTGAAATGGGGGAATAATGAAACCAAATGGGGAAAAACGAAATATAAAGCTTCACTTAAAATCCCGCCGACATACTTTGACGGCCACTTTGACGGACCGTCAAACATTCTGCGGTCCGTCAAATAGACCAACCAGATAGACCTCTCTGTGACCATTTCATGGTGGAGGATCCACTATTTGACAAAATCCGAATTATTTTTCATGTCATCGTCAAATTGGGCGTCAAAATACCCTTCCGATAAACTTGCTCTCTTTGATTCGTTTGACTTCCAATCCTTATGGAACCTTCTTGGCACTTATGTAAAACTCCATTAACCATCTAAGGGGCCTTGCAGCTCCCCTTCAAGGCATTACTAAACAATGTATAACTCAAATGATGCGAAATCATCCCAAAACATGACTCAAATTCCAATTCCTTCGACGAACTTACTTCTACCGATTCATATAACTCTAAAACCTTATGGTACGCACTTAAAGTTATCAAATACCCTCCTTACCATTATAAGGACTTCATGTCCACTTTATTCTTGCATTAGTCTACTCATAATGCAAACGACACGAAATTTCCAAGATGTAACATTCCTCCCCTCTTAGGAACATTTGTCCTCGAATGTTAGACTCTTAGGAATTCTACCAAAATTTCGCCAGAGTTTCTCCTGTAATATGTCACTACCATCCTGTCACAGCAACCCAATATATATATTGCCTCACAGGGCTGCAACAATAACAACAATAATGGCCATACACAACCAAGAAATCATCGAAAGAAAGCATTACATACCTGAGAATAATGGTGCCTCTATCTGAATCCCCTCTGGGGGTGGAAATAAATGTGGATACCTGAACTTCATATCTTCCTCAGCTTCCCAAGTTATCTCTTCCCTATTATTATTTCTCCATAAAACTATAACTAAAGCTACATCTTTGGTTCTGAGCCTTCGAACTTGCCTATCTAGAATAGTAATGGGAACTTCCTCGTAGGATAGTTGCTCGGTGACCTGGACATCATCTACAGGAACAATTCTGGAGGGATCTAAAATTCACTTGCGAAGCATTGACACATGGAAGACTGGGTGGACTGACTCCAAATCCGAAGGTAGATCCAACTTATAAGCCACCTGGCCTACCTTACGTAGAATTTTGTAAGGCCCAATATACCGAGGGCTAAGCTTGCCCCTTTTACCAAATCTCATGACGCCCTTCATCGGTAACACCTTCAAGAATACCCAGTTATTCACTTAGAACTCTAAGCCTCTTCGGCGATTATCTACATAAGATTTCTGACGATTCTGAGCTGCCAATAATCGATTTTGAATAAGCTTGACCTTGTCCATGGCTTGCTTGTTCAAGTCTGGCCCTATTAACTTAGTTTCTCCCACTTCGAACCACCCAACAGGTGATCTACACTTACGCCTAGATAAAGCCTCATACGGGGCCATTTATATACTGGAATGATAACTATTGCTATAAGCGAATTCAATAATCGATAAGTGATCACCCCAACTACCTCTGAAGTCTAACACACATGCCCTTAGCATATCTTCGAGAGTTTGAATTATGCGCTCCGCTTGTCCATTAGTTTGTGGATGAAACACTGTACTAAGATTCACTCGAGTCCCCAAGCCTTCTTGGAAGGACTTCCAGAAATTAGCTGTGAACTGTGTTCCTCTATCAGAAATAATAGATACTCGAATACTAGAGAGTCGTACTATCTCTTTGATATAAAGCTTTGCATAATCTTCAGCTGCTTATGTGGTTCTGACTGGTAGAAAATGTGCTGATTTTGTAAGTCTATCCATAATTACCCATATAGAATTATACTTACGCTGAGAACGGGGCAAGCCTGCAATGAAATCCATATTAATCACTTCCTATTTCCAAGTCGGAATTTCCATGGTTTGCAATAATCCCCCAGGCTTCTGATGCTCAATCTTCACCTGCTGGTAGTTAAGACATTGAGCTACGAATGCTGGTATGTCTTTCTTCATTTCGTCCCACTAATTTATGGATTTAAGATCATGATACATTTTCGTCGCTCCCTAATGAATGGAATAATGGGAACAATGGGTTTTCCTAAATCAATGACGTAACCCGCAACATCAGGAACACACAATCTGCCTCGACATCGGAGAACTCCATCCAGTAAATCTCAAAGGTGACTTTTTTCGAGAAAGTGTATTTTTGTAATGAACTAATATGGGATCATCATACTGGCGTTCTTTCACCTCAACTACCAATGACGAAACAGCTAAATTCTGAATGGTAACTCCCATATTGCCCGAGTCCATTAACCGAACTCCTAGGCTAGCTAGCTAGCGTCGAAGCTCACGAGCTAACTCTCTCTCTTCCGTTGAACTTCACATAAGCTACCTATAGATCTACGGATAAAAGCATCAGCTACAACGTTCGCTGTCCCTGGATGATATAGGATGCTAACATCATAATCTTTCAACAGCTCTATCCATCGCTTTTGCCGCAAGTTCAACTCTTTCTTCTTAAAAATATACTGAAGACTCTTTTGATATGTATAAATATCAACATGAACGCCATAAAAATAATGCCTCCACATTTTCAATGCATGAATCACAAGCCTAACTCTAGATCACAATAACTTTTTCATGCTGCATTAACAAACAACCTAACCCCACACCTGAAACATCACAATACACCACATAGCCCTCAGGTCCTTCTGGAAGTGTCAGAATCGGGGCCGCAGTCAGCCTATCCTTCAGTTTCTGAAAATTGCGCTCACAAGCATCCGCCCATTGAAATTTAATTGATTTCTGAGTCAGTTTCGTCAATGGACCAGAAATAAAAGAAAAGCCTTCTACAAATTTTCTATAATAACCTGCCAAGCCCAAAAAACTACGAACCTCCATAGGTATCGTAGGTCTCGGCCAAGTCTCTACAACTTCAATCTTCTGGGTATCCACCCAAATGCCATCAGCTAAAATAATATGCTCCAGAAAAGTCACAGAATTTAACCAAAACTCACATTTTGAAAATTTTGTATATAGATCCTGAGCCTGAAGAACTCTAAGGACTGCATATAAATGATCCTCATGCTCTGCCTCAGATCGAGAGTATACCAGGATATCGTCGATAAACACAATCACAAATGAATCTAGGAAAGGGCTGAACACACTTTTCATCAAATCCATGGACATGCCGGTGCATTAGTTAATCCAACCGACATTACCTGAAACTCGAAATGACCATATCTAGTTCTCAAGGCTGTCTTTGGAATGTCCTTCTCCCTAACTCTCACCTGATGATACCCGGATCTTAAATCTATCTTTGAGTAACATTTGGCACCCTGCAATTGACCAAATAAATCATCAATCCTTGGAAATGGATATTTATTCTTGATCGTCACCTTATTCGGTTGTCTGTAATCAATACACATTCGCAAGGAGCCATCTTTCTTCCTTACAAACAACATAGGTGCTCCCCACGGCGATGAACTAGGCCTGATAAAGCCTTTCTCGAGTAAATCCTTCAATTGCTCCTTCAACTCTTGCAATTCTGCAGGAGCCATTCTATAAGGAGGAATAGATATGGGCTTAGTATCCGATAGCACATCAATAGCGAAATCAATCTCTCGTTCGGGTGGAAGGCCTGGAAGCTCAGTCTGAAACACATCTGGAAACCCATTCACTAGTGGAACAGACTGAAGAATTCGCGATTTTGCCTTTGTATCTTGGACCCGAACTAAATGATAAATATAACCTTTAGCAATCATCTTCCTTACCTTGAGATAGGAAATAAACCTACCTCTCGGAGATGTTGTATTACCCTTCCAATCTAAAACTAGTTCTCCCCGAAACTGGAAGCAAACCATTTTCATTCTATAATCAACATTGGCATAACAAGAAGCCAACAAATTCATACCCATAATAACATCAAAATTCACCATTTTCAACTCAATCAAATCTGCCATGGTACGACGGTCACAGACTATAACCACACAATTTCTATATACTCGACTAGCTATCACTGGATCACCAACGGGTGTAGATACTTCGAAAGGTTTAATTGACTCAGGTTTCACCCCAAATCAACCAACAACATAAGGATTAACATATGACAATTTAAAGCCTGGATCAATCAATGCATATACATCATGAGAGAATACTGATAATATACCTGTGACGATATCAGGAAAGGATTCAAGATCCTGTCCCCCGGCAAGTGCATAAATACGGTGCTGAAGACCACTCGAACAGGGTGCTCCTCCTCTACCTCTGCCATGACCTGCTGGTGTTTGTGAGCTTTGTTCGTATGGCATGTACGAGGACCACCGCTAATCCCGGCCGGACCATACCTCTACCACCTCTCGATGGACAGTCACGCATAATATGGCCTGGCTGACCGCAGGCATAACAAACATCCAAACCTAATCGGCACTGTCCCTAATGTAGCTTACCGCACTAAGTACATCGTGGTAAGGGTGGCCTCGTCTGGCCTGAATCACACCTATACTGAGAACCCGAAGCTCTGAAACTTTGACCTAGTCCTGAGTGAATAGGTCCATCAAATATCTGGCCCGCAAATCGTGGAGGTGCACTAGTCGCTGAACGGCCCGACCGCCTACACATTGTCGCTCGACCTCCTCTAAACTCACTACTCGGACTTAAAGATCTATCCCTCTTACCACAACCCCTATCATACTCACACTCACTCCTCCGTTGTTGCTGTCGTTCTTCCAGATTCTGGGCATGGGCCTGAATGTGAGAAATATCCATACTTTCCAGAAGTGAGGTTGTCAAACACTCACCTATCAAATGCGGCACCAAAACATTCACAAATCGGTAAACGTGATCTCCCATATCAGCTACCATGGTCGGAGCATACCTGGCCAAAGAATTAAAATGAAGGCTATACTCCAGGGCACTCATATTCCCCTGTCTAAGATTCAAGAACCTATCAGCTCTGGACCATCAAACCTCTGGCGGTAAATAGTGTCAGAGGAAAGTGTCTACAAACTCTTGCCATACCGGTGGAGGTGCGTTAACTCCTCTAGAAGACATCCAAACAATATACCAATAACCGCAACATCCCGTAATCTATAGGAGGCCAACTCTACCGACTCAACATTCGAAGCATGTATTACCCGCAATGTTCTTAACATTCTATCTATGAAGCGTTGCGGGTCCTCATCCGTTTTGACCCAAAGAATTTCGGAGGGTTCAAACTAATAAAATCACGAGCTTTGGCACTGATAAATCTATCACCATGACCCATACCTTGTCAGCCGGGCTCCGAGCGGCGACTAACCGAGGTTAGCAAATGGATAGCCTCTTTTTCCCTTGGGGCCCGAGGCATCCGGTGGAGGAACCGAGGGAGCGGAGCCGAGTCGGAGCCGAGGTTGTTCATACTTCCCTCTCAAGAAGGTACAGTATGAGATGATCGAGATAGAACCTCATTTTGGGACTCTTCTTTATCTACCTCTATAGGCGGTACCGGCCGCCCTTCTTCCCCGCCACCGACTTCCCTTCGGACCACCGTAGCTTTTCTCTTCACAGCCGAAAATATAACGCACGGTAGGGCAAAAAGGGAAATTTTTATATCATGGCTCTATCACACGATCTATGATGAAGAAGAAGGTCAATCATTCCAAAATGACCGCAGCTCCTGTTTATAAGTGTGGCGCGCTTCACACCCATAAACAAGACATTGCTGGACACGGCTCGTAGACACACCCTAGGACGAACTGCTCTGATACCACTCTTGTCATGACCCAGCCGGAGGGCCATGACTGGCACTCGGAGCTAACCTACCTAGCACCTCTCATCATACACTCATAATCATATCTAGGTGAGCCACATGGCTAACTCATAATTACCATGCACCAATGACGCAAATTTCATCGAACGAAGGCACCTTTGTGTAAACATCATTAACTATGCCCATATATACATAAGCCGACAAGGCTATCAAAATAATAGACAAAAGTGTGAACCGATAAGGCTATGGGGTACCTAGCTATACACATCTATCTACGAGGCTCTACGAAGAGTATGTAATGTCATAAAGATGGGACAGGACTCCGCCATGCCCATGTATGTACACAAAAAAATTATACCAACTACCAGCTCCGGATCAAATGAAGCACTTCTATGCAATCTTCCGACGAAGCGGCCAAAGGTCGTCCATCTCCTTCTACTCGCGGGCATGAACGCAAGATCCACAAATAAAAGAACGCGCACGAACAATGTACTAAGTATGTAAGGCATGAATAACAACATGATGAAAGCATGAAGATAAAATAAGAATAAGAGAACAATTTACTCCTCATCATACCTCTTAAGATGACTATCTTACATACTTACCCTTGCTCTAAGGGAGACATTTCATACATACATATATATACATATATACATACATATATATATATATATATATATATATATATATATATATATATATATATATATATATATATATAGTGACACCATACCCGACCATGTAGGTTCGTGTCATCCATACCCAGCATAACAAGGCTCGATAGATGGTCCATACCTAATATAGGCTCGTGTCACAACTCAATATATATATATATATATATATATATATATATATATATTATATATATTTACATATAGCAATACATAAGTAAATGCAGCGGCATCATCATCATCACCATATCTTTGCTTATAGGATCTACTATCATAGGATGAGATCAATGATATCATGAGAATATCAAGAACAATGAGCTTTAGCACTTCTAGGAATGGAGTCATCATGGAAGACATTATGAATATCATGTACAGGTCCACAACAATAGAATCATGCCTTAAAAAGGAAAGGATTAGTCTTAACATACCTTTACGTCTTCTTAACTACTTACCGTTCTCCTCCTAAGCCCGCAAATCTATATTTAAGAGGATTCATACTGAGGTTAAATCTTAAAAACACTCTTAAGTTCAAACTAGAGTAATTTGTGAGCTAGCGAAAATTGGGCAGCATTTTTCCTATTTCATCTACTTCCACCAAATTCCAAAACAACTCCCAATCAACAATAACATCATCAACAATACCATAATCAAGAGACTTCATTCAAGTTATGCTCCATTCAGCGCCCAAAACTCTTTTTCATAATCAACCCATAACCACAATTTCAACACAACTCCATATACGCTTGTATACAACACTTCTTCATCATCATTATTACTAATCATAACAAGATTATACTTATAACATGCCAAAAATTATAACTCAAGTTAATTTATAGCTCAAAATATCCTCAAATTCATATTTGAACTCTGTTTTCATTTTCCTCCTTCAACCAAATTGTATAACAATCGAAAAACCTTAACAACATGCAATAGATGTAAAATATTACCTTAATCACACAAGAACAAGCCTTGGATCAAATTATTCCACTAGAGTGAAACCTCCAACTTTAACACCAAAGGAATTCTTGAACTCTACAAACCCTAGTAAGCTTTCTAGCACTTGAATCTCTTGATCCTCTTGGGTTTGGTATTGATTAGTACATAAACTTGGGGAGAGGGTTTTAGAGAGCCTTAGGGTCTGAAATGGGGGAATAATGAATCCAAATGGGAAAAACGAAATATAAAGTTTCACTTAAAATCCCGCTGACATAACTTTGATAGTCACTTTGACGGACCCTCAAACATTCTGCGGTCCGTCAAATGGACCGTCAAATAGACCAACCAGCCAGACCTCTCTGTGACTATTTCACTGTGGAGGATCCACCATTTTACGGGCCATCAATTATTTTGTTGTCCGTCAAATTGGGCGTCAAAATGCCCTTCCGATAAACTTGCTCTCTTTGATTCGTTTGACTTCCAATCACAGGAACTCTTTCGCGCTTGTGTAAAACTTCATTAACCATCTAAGGGGCCCTATAGCTCTCCCTCAAGGTATTACTAAACAATTTATAACTCAAATGATGTGAAATCTTCCCAAAACATGACTCAAATTACAATTCCTTCGATGAACTTACTTCGCCGATTCATATGTCTCCAAAACCTTAAGGTACGCACTTAAAGTTATCAAATACCCTCCTTAACCTTATAAGGACTTCATGTAAACTTTAGGCTTGCGTTAGTGTACTCATAATGCAAACGACATGGAATTTCCATGATGTAACAGTTATAAGGCATGTTCTTCATCCTATTTATATCATTAAGTTGATTTAAAGGTTTAGCAAGTTTTGGCATGGAAAGAATCATACAAGAGGAGTCATAAAGTGTTGAAGTGAAGTCGATGACTATGAAAGGGGATTTTGGATAATTTTGAGATTAAATTGAACACAACTTCTTGATTATAGTATTATGGATTTTATTATTATTGTTTAGGAGTTGTTTTGTAATTTGGTGGAAGTCGATAAAATAGGAGAAGTGCTGCCCAAATTCCGCTAGATCGTTAATTACGCTAGATTGAACTTAAGGGTGTTTTCAAGACTTAACCTTAGTATGAATCCTCTTGAATGTAGATTTGCGGGCTTGGGAGGAGAACGTTAAGTAATTAAGGAGACGTAAAGGTATATAAGGCTAACCCTTTCTTTCTAAAGGCACGACTTCCTTATTGTACCCATCCATGATATTCATAATGTTTTATTTCCTAGAAATGCTAGAAGTTCATGATTCTCCAAGTTCCCATGATATTGTTGATCTTATTCATCGTCGTTGATCTCATCTTATAATAGTTGACCCTCTAAGGAAAGATATAGTGATAATGATGATTCCATAATGATAATCGGAGGCTCACCGACCTTATGTTACTCCGATAGAGTTGTAATGATTCCTTTGGATTCTCATGTATGCCATATATGTATATGTAGCTATTTTCTTCCACCGAGCCTATATGACCGGGTATGATAATTATTATGCACACCACTATAGTTGGGTACGAATAACACCGAGCCTTGTTATGGTCGGGTATGAATAACACCAGCCTTGTTCTGACTGGGTACGAATAATACCGAGCCTTGTTATGGCCGGGTACGAATAACACCGAGCCTTGTTATGGCCGGGTACGAATAATACCGTGCCTTGTTATGGCCGGGTATGCATCACACAAGCCTATATGGCCGGGTATGGTATCATTATATGTATATGTATGAAATATCACCTCTAGAGAAAGGTTAAGTATGCATGACAGTCGTCTTAAGAGGTATAAATTGTTCTCTTATTCTTATGTTATCTTCATGCTTTCATCATGTTGCTATTCATGCCTTATATACTCAGTACATTGTTCATAATGACGTCCTTTTATTTGTGGACGCTGTGTTCATGCCCTCAGGTTAACAGGGAGAGGGACCAGACCCCTAGGCTGCTTCATCAGTGATTGCATAGGAGTGCTCCATTTGATCTGGAGCTGCAGTTTAGTTAATATTATTCTTTTGTGCACATACTTGGGCATGGGGAGGTCCCATCCCATCTTTATGATATTACATACTGTATGTAGAGGCTCATAGACAGACATACCTAGCTAGATATCCCATAACCTTATCGGTTTATATTTTGTATATCATTTTTTGTGGCCTTGTCGGCTTGTACATATGGGAATAGTTAATGATCTTTCTATAGACGTACATATGTTCGATGGAACTTGTGTCCTTTTAGTTTGTGGTAATTATGAGTCAGCCATGTGGCTCACCTAGATTTGATTATGAGAAATATGCTAAGAGGCGCTCGGTAGGTTAGCTCCGAATGCCCGTCATGACCTCCGGTTGGGTTGTGAAAGACTAGCATTCCCTTTTAACGGGTAGTGTTTCACTTTAGTGATTAGAGTTCCATTTTGTCGGTTAGCGTTTCACCTTAGGACTAGCATTCGGTTTTACAGGGTAGCGTTTCACTTTAGTGATTAGCGTTCCTCAAGTATCCCACTTGCGGGTAAACAAGTAATAAATCCCACTTTTGAGTGACCAAGTAATAGAATCCCACCTCCAGGCAAACAAGTAATAAAATCCCGCCTACGGGCAAACAAGTAATAAAACCCACCTACGGGCAAACAAGTAATAAATTCGACCTCCGGGCAAACAAATAATAAGATCCCACTTCAGGGTAATAAATTGTGATACCGAAAATCATGTGTTCGACATGGTTTATGACTCCTGAGACTCATCGATGTGGGTGGTCAAATGCTATCCTTTTGAATATTTAGACTGCCATTGCTTTCGTCTTCACCTTCGAGAATATGGCAATTACCTTGATGCCTCTCTGAATTTTGAATCATATCAAAGTCCATTGTTATACTCGTACAACCTATACTCAGAGAAAACGATTAGTAAATACATTGCCGCTTTTCTAGCAACCGTAGTTAAAACTAACTTAAGAAAAAACTTGTAGAAAGGTTAATGGCATATGCAAAAACCGCCGATCATCCTTTGCTTGTTGTAGAGGTAGGCCACGCTTTCCGTCGTTTTTGGCTATCTTTGACCAGACTCTGTAGATCTTTGCTTTTGTTGGAGAGTTTGGTATTATTCTTCAACAAATTGCTCCCATTTATGGTCAAGGAAAGTCGTTGACGACTTGGTATCAACTTCTGCAAAATTTTAGAGCAAAGTCGTTAAAGTAGTCAAAATGAATGATAAAATTTAGAGAAAAAAGTTCAAAGTGTAGCCATTCGGCTTGTACCGTCAAATAGGCTTTGTTCGATATTTCTAATCGTTATTGAAGACTTGATTTTCATTTTTTCTGGCTTGATATTCTTGACATGCAATTCGGCATATTGAGTGTCCCTTCAGCTTGATCGATACACTTGATTCTTGACGGCATTACCTGCAAAAATTCTTGTGCAAAAGCTAGTAAGGAATGAAAGATAAAGTTGGATATGAAGTCGTTCAATGTGAATATCCCCGTTTGGTTGATTCTTTTGATAACATCAAGTTTTGAGAAGTAGATTTGACCTTGGAGGCTCAAATGGCCGATTTCGGAAAGTCACATAAGGTGTATCCCTACTCTGTTTGAGGATCCCTGTAGAGAGGAGATGTTTCCTGGTAAAAGGTGTTTGGAACTTAGACACTGATGTTTGATTGGGTAGCTTAAATTTTGAACAAAGATCCTCGGGAGGTTGTCTGAACTACTTTAACAAGTTGACCTAGTTTAAGTTGGATCGACGACTTCCTGTGTCAAACCTTGAATTGGAATTTTTGAGACCTTTATCAAAATCATGCCCTAGCTTGTGTTAGTGAAATCTAGTGCCAACTCTGAATTTTGGAATTTTTGAGCTCAAAAATGTTGCCCCAGTTGAAAATGTGTCGGCGACCTATCGTACCGAGTCTTGTGAAGGAATTTTTGAGATCTTCTCAAAAATTCTACCCAGTTGATGTTGTGTTGGCGAACTCTCGTGCCAACTCCAAATTTTTTGGAATTTTTGAGACCCTCTCAAAAATTCTGCCCCAGTTGAAGGTGTATTGGCGAACTCTCATGCCAACTCTGAATTTTTTAGAATTTTTGAGACCCTCTCAAAAATTCGATTGGTACGACTGAGTTCGTGGAGCGCCTACGTATCTCGTAATAATAGGAATCAGGTCGAACATAGTTCGGGTATAAGGTAATAGTGTTTTTCCTAAAATGTGACCTAGTCCTATGTGGACTGCCTACATATCCCACCTTGAGAAATCAGGTCATTGCATAATTCATGTATTGTGGTAAAAAAAAAAAGGACCTATTTTTCCCCAGTGTCTAATTATGTGTGAGACTGGGATAGCATTTGCGAAGCAGAATGATTTCGGAAAGCCATAAGTTATGACGGGTCTAGGCGGACTTGAGTTTCCCATATGCATCCCAGAGTACTAGACATAAGTGATGTCCGTCATTCGAGCGTAGGGAAAAGAGGATTTCAACCTCTTAATTATAAATGTGCCTGGCAACACATCCATAAGTAAGACTTTACATGAACATATTTTCCATATTACTTTGAGAACGTTGTCATTTTGATCTCTAAAAAAAAAGGGGACTGAAATCGTCGTAGTGCTAAATTATGTTTGCACTACACACTTGTGTTGTAGTTTTGACACAGGTTTTGACTTTGTTGGGGAGTTTGGTATTCCTCTTTAGCATACTGCCTCAGTTTTCGGCAAAGAAAAGTCGTTGAAGACTTGGCGTTAATTTATGCAAAATTCAAAATAAAAACTGTTAAAGCATTCAAAGGCAATGCCAAAGTATTTATTAGAATTGAGAGTAGAGTTAAGAATGCCGCCATTCGGAATGATGCCGTTGATCTTTGACACTTAGTCTGGATGTGCTATTCTTTAGCAAGTTTGAGTGGTATCTTCGTGTTTGATTGATAGACCAGATGCTTGCTTGTTGACGTGCAATTCCTGCGAGATTCGAATATGATTGTTAGTAAAATCATAACGTCGTTATGACAAAAACAAAGTATAAGATAAAGCAGGATTTAGAGATGAAGTCATTTTGGCTTATGTTGATTAAGGTGCGAAAATCCAGCTAGCGCCTCATAGTCATGATTCCTGATCTCAACCTTACATAATGTCGTAACCTGTAATTTAAGAACAAGTTTTAGTAGACTGAATGAAGTGAAAAGAATAAAATTGAAGATGGATTTAGAGGCAAAGCCATCTAGCTTATAAAAATGAGGTCGTGGTGGGCCTTAATAATACCTTTGATCAAGATCTTTGGACTTGACGCTGATTTGGGGCTCGTTGCCTTGTATCTTTCTTGTCCTTGTGCTCACAGAAAAATTTATTTAGTGGAAAAATGATTGACTCGTGTTGATCCCACTAAATGTGTAATGACATACGAGTGGTAACAGGAATATAAACCCTGGGACAAGTGTTGTGTGAGTCAAGGGCTAAATGGCCGAGTTAGGGACGTCACGTAAGGTGCATTCTTTTTTGCTTAGATTTCCATAAAAGAAAAGAGTTCTTTGCTTGATTGGGTCACTTTGGAGATTGAACAAGGAACATTTTAATGAAATGTTGTTGGAGAGGTAGCGTAGCGCATGGATGGGCTAAAAAAGATCATGACTTGAGTTTCATAAAAGAAACCTTTTGGTGGTCCCATTGAGTCAATCATAAAGGAAAAAACCTCAAAAAGGTAACAGCATTAGTCCATTGGTCATAATAAATAAACAAGTAACATTCTTTTTGCTTGAAACAGAATAGTCCAGAATCTGGTCAAAATGGAAGACTTTAAAAGACGACCTAAGGAGCTAACTGAATGGACAGGATTTTGATCATTTGACTAACTTTGACACTAACAAAGTGGACACCGGAAGGTTCGAGGGTTCGTACTCAAGCATGGGTCTGTAATTGGAAAGCTTTTCTGGAGTGACATAATTATGGGTTGTGAATGACTCTGAACTGATTAAGTATCACTAAAATAAATCGATGACGGGTGCAACTTTGGCAACTATCGGATGAGGAAAGCGAATTTTATGAACGATGTGGTCAACACTAATTAGCGATGATCGGGCGGCTTTTCTGGAAAACTTGGCATGTAGGACTTTGAGAGTGTAAGGGTGTAAATTTGACAACCGTTGGATGCAACAAAATGATTTATAGGGACGGCGTGGTCAACGATAAATGGACGATGACCGGACGGCTTTTCTGGAAACCTTGAAATATTTGGACTTTGATGTAAGGTTTCGGGGGCTTGAGGTGCTACTCTGAAAACCATTGGGATGTAGTAAGATGATTTTTAGGAACGGCGTGGTCAACGATAATTGGATGATGACCAGACGATTTTTTTTTTTTTGGAATATTTGGTACATGTGAACTTTTATATAAGGTTTCGAGAGCTTGAGTGATTTTAGGTGGACCTTGAAAAAGTTCGACTTTGAGGTTTTGTGTGCTTAATGACATTCTAAGACTTCGGAACCGAATAATGGACCGTTCATGTTCAAGGAAAAACAGATGTATTTAAGCACATAAATCAAATAGGCATAAAAACGCATATTGCATAGCACGTAGCACATAAACAATATATATTGCGTCCTAATCATGCATGAGACCTTTTTAAGCCAAAAGATAAGCCTATTCGATTTGAAGGATGTACATGTGATTAAGACGTTCCATTTGCCCCAAGATTTATACAAACTTATGAATATACTGAATGGGGATACATAGTAAGGGAACGAGGTATACAAATGTCAGTCCCACGCAGGGGTACAATCCTAAACTAAGCCACCATGGGGGTCCTTCATCGTCTCTCAGAACTTCCGAGCTCCTCTCGAATCTATATCTATATATTATTAAAAGAAGAGGAAAAAGCCCTGTCCTTAAGCAAAGTGGCATCACCAGAAACAACCACATGTAATTTATTAACTAATTAACAATTAACTAATAACTAATTCAGCCATGTGGCATAACCAGAAAATGTCACATGTAACTTATTAAAAACTAATTAATTATTAGTTAGTATTTATTACAATTATTAACTATTCATATTATATTAAAAGCATGAACTCCAAAACCTAGAAGTTAAATTACATATTTACCCTTCTTAAAAACCTAATTAGAATTACCTAAATAAACTCCTGAAATTTAACCTAATAGCAAAACTAACGTGTAGAAGCCACCGTTTCAAAACAAAAAAAAAAAAAAACAACGCATCATACGCACCTTTTTGTAGAAGGCTTCTCTTTGCGGGAAAAAAACCAGACCTTGGGACAACCATAAGCCAATGCTTCACGCCAATGCTCCATATTCCTTCATCAACAATCAGGCAACAATTTTTAACGAGTATGGTGATTCTCTTTTTAATCGCCGCAAGTCTACTCCTTTCACCTGTATTCATTAGTCTCCGCCCGTAGCTATTATCTGTGTTGTTTATATACAAAACTAATTTTCAAGACGATACTATATAGCACTATTATCATAGTGAATCCCATATTCGGTTCTTGAACTCTTTTTCCCTGAAATTGTTTTGACGCTTCTTGTGTTATTGGTTTGTTTTTCGTATGTGCACGCCGTCAATATTATGTGTGGGCGTTACAACGTGTATCATGTACACTTGTTGTCAGTTGATGCAGTATATTTTAGGTTTTGCTTCTTTGTTTTCCCTTTTTACAAAAAGGTTTGAGAATTAAATTTTACAGGAAAATGGATCAAATTTGTTGTTATATCTCCATGGTCTGAGTATTTTTGGTACTGTTACTGTACCGGCACACCTCCATGCATTCTTCTTCTCACGAACTTAATATATTTTGGTCTTTTGAAGCCAAAATTTAAAACAAATTTTGGGTAAGTGATTACACTTTATTTGACGTAGATTTTTTAATTGAGAAGATTCTGCCTTTTCATTCTACTGCTTGAATTTGTGTAATGACAACACTCTCTGTCTCCTCTTACAATTTTTTTTAATATGACCAATTAGTGGGCTGAATTTTATTTTTAGTTAAAGGGATTACTTTTGGTACTTTAAATTTTGTATAGATCAATTTTCTCCGCAACATTTGTTTCACTGGTTTCACTCATTGTTTGTTTTTAAGTTGAAGATGAAAATTCCTTATTGCTTAGTATTTGCCGTAAAGTTAATGTTTTAATAATGCCAATTCCATTGGGTTGTTTTAATAATTTTTGGGAAAAAATACATGGAGTTCAGAATAAACCTAGCAGCCTAACTTGGAACTTGAAGCATTGATTAAATAGTGGGGCACTTGCTATGGTCAGATACATTAAAGTAATTGCATTGTACGTTTTCACATAAAATTTCAGATAAAGATAATGTTTCAAATGAGTTCAATTATTTTTTTGACTTATTTTAACCACAAAATATTTAAATTACTACCAAACACTCAAAAAGTTCTCAAAAATAGCTTATAAACAACTTATAAGCCACTCCAAAGGGGCTCTAAGACTTGCAGATGTCGATGTTAGTGAACAACTGGAACATTAAGGGGTATTTAAAAAAATTCATTTGTCACTGAAACACATCGCAAATCATTTTGATAGATCCACATTGAGTTGCGGTATGAAAAAATCCTTTCAATTCATTGGACTTGAGGATTAAGCTGAGTATTTCTTTACTAAGTTGGTTATAAATTAAAGAGATTAAATTGGCAAACCTAGAGAGTTTGCTCACTCTCTTGTAGACATGTGAGATACGAAAATTGAGCTAAATTTCTGAATAATATGGACACGTGTCATTTTTTAATTGGACACATTTATAATTAGTTATGATACATAACTAATTAACAATACAAAAGGTTGATTTTCAAGAAAAAGAAAAGGCAATGTTCTTCATCTTCTTCATTTTTGGGTCTCAAACCCAACAAAAACTCAATCAAATCTACACCAATCAAGCTTAAATTTCAACTACAAATTCACAACAACATCATAACCAAACTCCAATAATAAATTTGGCCAACAACCAAGAATTTCGACAAACTCATTTTTTGTTCTTCAAGCTTTTTCAAGGTTCAACAATGGTGGATTCGAAATTATTTCTCCATTTTCGAATCTCAACATCAACTAAGGATCTAGAATGAGTTTAGCAATTGAATCTCAACTATAAAACTTCAACAACCTCGAATATGTTCAGCACCTCCAATTCTTTTTTAAGTTCATACAAATACAATAACAATAAGAATTGTCCTTTTCATTTTTCTAAATATATAGTATTTTGGAATTAAAAAGTAAACAAAAAGGACAAATTTGAAATAATTTTTTTTTAAATTGCGAAAATACACGTGGCAGCACGTGTATTTCCCTACCCACCAAGAGTTTGATTCTCTATGCCACGTCAGCACTTGGGGTTGCATTTATTACACTTTAAAATAGTTCAGGGAGAGGGGAGGAGGGGAGGGGGAGGGGGTAATAGGACCCTCGTAAAGGAAAGGCGTGTCCCTGAAATTTCGGGTATAGTTCAAGGGGTATTGATCCCTTATCCCAATAAACTTTCAAAGTTTGGTGTTTATTTGAAGCAAACAGCTTCCAAAGTACTATGTTTGTTTGGGCCGAACAGTCATTTGATACTATGGTTTTGCTTACAGATTTAATATTGTATCCAATATAAAAAAAAATATTGTCCTCCTTTAATAGGTTACTTGGATAATTCTGTCATTAAATTGATACGTATTACTTTGCTTTGTACTTTATTCCTTAATGTATAATTACTTACTTAAAACTTTTTCTTTTAATAATGTTGATATCATTTAACAAAATTATGTATTACATGACTGGCAACGTTTCATTCATTTGTTCTAAGGAAAAGGACTGTTTCTAACCTTTCTCCAGTGAAGAGTTGCCACTCTAATTTTTTCTTTAATTCTCTTTACCATTCACAAATTCAAATGCCCTTCATGGCAATCTTTGTACTCACTATTCAATCTTCACTGTTAAAGATAACCCGCAAAAATATCACACTTCGATTCACTTCTCATTCCAAGGTTTATAAACATCCAATCTCAACTTGAATCTCATTAAAAGTATTATAAACATTTGCCTGGCAAAATCTTCTACACACATGTCCCTCTGACAATATAGTTTGCCACGGTAATTGGACACTAGAAGAGTCCACATTGGAAACCTCGATTCTCTAGATTCTGTTGGTGGTACGGTTAACGACAATATAAATTGTTGGTACTCTATGTTTATGAATGTTAAAGATGGATTTGGGGATTTGTAGAATGATTAGAGGATTAAAAAAATTTAAGATGTTTTCTCTCTATTTACCTAAGTTTTGGTTTACAAAGTTACTAAATACTTGTATTGGTAATAGATATCTGTTGGAATAATCTGAGGCCCGTGAAGGTTGACCATGATATTAAAAGAAAAATTATAAAAATTAACACCTCAATAAGTAAGACATCTATTTGGTTTATGTCCAAGTCTCGAGATATCCGTTCTTACATCAGAGGACCCTTGACGAATGACTTTATGTTTTGGAATCTTGCAAGTCGTAGATTATTGATTTCATTAGTGGTTTCATTTTATACACTGTGGGAAAGTTGATTTTATTTCTCAAGCAATTGATCAAATTGGCGAAGCTTTTTTTTTTTGCCGAATGTCTGTGCCATTCATGGAGTTTAACTTTGACTTTATAAAATAGGGAAAGGGTCATATTTGCCCCTGTACTTTCAAATATAGTTTACATTTATACTTCGTTATACTTTGGGGTCATATATACCCCTACCGTTAGCAAAGTAATCAAATTTACCCCTACTTTTAACAGAACTCCAATGTGGCAGTGGACCCATTTATTAAAATGCCACAAAGGGACGCCACGTGTATATTACCGTTTTCTTAATTTTTTAAGATACAAAACACAAACCCTTTTAAAAGTCTATCGCCACTCATAGTTACAAACACAAGTGGATAGATTAGGGGGAAATTAAAACCAAAGCAATCTCAACCATATACATGAATATTTGTAGAGAGAGAAACAAAAGGAGTACCATTAATCGTCAACTTCAACCAGGCAAAAACCATCACCATTCTCTTTCTTCCTCCATAGCTGTAACTCCCTGAAGAAGAGAAAACTCCTAATTTGAGTTGTGTATAGTTCAAGTAATCGATCAATTTATTCTTCGAACTTCTTTCTGTGACAGAGTTAAGATATTTTATTCGGCTTTTGAAGCTTTTTTGATTTTGTTGTACATGAAAATGAACGTATTTTCCATGGATTATAATGAAAAATAGCGAAATCCGGCATATAGGTAATCTTTTGCTATGCTTTGATTTCTGATGTTGTTTTCGGGTTTTCCCTTTTTGATTCTTTCTCTTCTGTTTTATTAAGAAAAGGGATGAAGAGAAATGGTAATACACATGTGGCGTCCACCGTGGCATTTTAATAAATGGGTCCACTGCCACATTGGAATTCTGTTAAAAATAGGGGTAAATTTGACTACTTTGCTAACGGTAGGGGTATATATGACTCCAAAGTATAACGGAGGGTAAATATAAACTATATTTGAAAGTAGAGGGGTAAATATGACCCTTTTCCCTATAAAATATTACATAATTACTATAAGTAACAATTTTTGGATTTCTTCTTTCGTCTATACTCTACAAGGTACACTTTTTAGTATAATATGCTTACATAATTCGTGAGTTTGATGCAAGCTTTAAATTTGGTTTGTCCTCTTAGTTTTACCGTGTATCATTCATTCCTTTATTTAGTGGGACAATTTTAATATTATATTTGGATTTTAGGTCAACAAAGTGACTTGGACCAAACGATGAGAGGTTTATACACTCGGCATTTCTAAACTTGCCGCAAAACATAATCAGTTTGCCAAGGTCATTTATAAGTAAGGTTATGCCACATTCTAGGATTCTTTATTATAATGCATTCAAGAGAATTAGTGTGCTTGCATAGTTTGTTAAGTATTGAGTCTGGTTTTTTGTTGCTTCATTACGATTTGGTCAAATGGAAAAAGTAGGTGCTCCTTGTTGGAGTTATTCGAATGCTTACAGATAAATTGAAGCGCTGAAGTACATCAGTTATCTTGCACAAATATAAAGGCGTAACGATTTTGAGGCTTCTTCTGAAATATGAACCATAGTGCTAGCATTTTCGGATTTTCACCAAGTATTTTTAAGGATTGAAAAATGCATGTATTAATTTGATTGAGTCATCTTGATGAATAGTTTTTGAGATTTATTAATCCTTCAAATAAATAGTAATGAGGTCAATCACCCTTGTAGGTCTTGGAAACATCATAAAAAATAGTTCTTGGTATGTCAGCAAGCAAGGATCTCTGACGTTTATATGAATGTTCTCTCCTTTAAGTATATCATATCGTCTATAAGAAAATATTAGGTGAGATAAGATTCATTACATATTTGTATCTCAAAAAATTAAATTAAAAATAAGTAAATAGATCAAATATATCTTATTAAACTTTAATTTTTCATCTTTGCAGGTTCAGACGATCTCTAATCATATGATAATCCAAGATGATCATTTACGTAAACTTATACATATAATTCTAACTCAAAACTTTGTTATAATAATATTGATATTGTTTTATAAGTCGTGAACTACTTAACTTAGCATACACGTGCAACGCACGTGCCGAGGAACTAGTCTTTGTAAAGTACGGGACATGGAAACTGCGGTAGCATTAGCAGACTCTTATTTATTTGCTTTCAAACAATTTTAAAAAAAATTCAGAGATAGATTATTTAATTTGAATTCTAATTTTGGAAAAACAAAAGATTTTTATGGTTTCAGTATATCACACAGACAGATATTACGTTTCAAAACCTGCTCACGTTGGAAAATAAATATGATTGTATTTATACTTTGATGAAATTTAAACAGTGAAACAATGTGAATGTACTAAAAATTATTATAATTGATAAAATAAAATAATTTTCGAGAATTAGAATAAAAGTGTGCAAATGAATAAATCTTCAGGAGTAAGAAAAAATCATATTTACCTATCTGTAAATTTATGAATGACAATATAAATCTCGCCGCAGCTAATTGAAAGTTACTTGGCAATAGGGGTGGGCATTTGGGCCATCGGATTGGATATGAAATTTTCGGTTTGGATAGTCGGTTTTCGGATTGAAGAAATTACAATCCAAATCCAATCCAAGTAAGTTTGGATTGGATTAGATATTTTAAGTTCGGTTTCGGATTGTTCGGTTTGGATATTTCGGATTTTTGGATTTGACTCTTGAGACTTAAGGCAAACTTATTAGGAACGAAATTCATGTGTTAGTTCCACAGAGGTAAATCTTAATCTTAATTGCTCAGTAAAAAAGCCTTCTAGTTCAAATTAGGATTAACAAATCCAAGTCATCCAACTTAGTAACTCCATACCAAATAAAAGCGTTACCGAAAAGTGGAAATGAACAAAATAAAATCTAAGTAGTCATCGGAAAAATAACAAAGAAGCTGTCATTGTGGGTGACAATAACATGACTGAGAAGTAAGAAAGTCATATATTATATTTGATTTAGTAGAGAATTGTATATTGGACTTAATATTTTAATGGGTAGGGCATTGCGTACTAATCTATTGACCTTTAGAAACTAGACTTATTAAGTCTTATTAGCATATGATATAGGTAGGGCTAGATATACAATATAAAAATTTTGGATTTTCGGATATCCAAAAATCCGTAGTACTAAATCCATATCCAATCCGAAATCCATAAATTTTAAAAATAAAATCCGAAGTCCAATCCATAATCCAAATATCCAAACCAAATATTTAAAAAGTTCGGATTTCGGTTTGGATTTCGGGTTGGCCCAAACTGTGCCCACCCCTACTTGGCAATGTATTGATACCAAGTAAATAAATATAATACAATAGCAATAAATTAGGAACAAAAAAGAAAAAAAATACTGTAGAAATATAAAGTGATAAGTCTTAATTATATATAAAGTTTTCCGTCCAAACTAACCAATTTAATATGAACTTTATTAAAAAAGAAAAAAAGAAAGACAAATAAAAAAAAAATCAAAACTTAGCGTAGAGATCTTGCTAAATATAAAATTAAATCTATTCGTAAAGTTATCAATTCCAATTCAAAATATGACAATGAAGATACAGATAGTACCGGTCTAATTCAAAATGTAACCGTCAAAAAAGGCAAAACAATGTAGTAGATAATAATATATTTAAAAACATTTAGATAATGCCACTCAAATTAACCACTAATGGATCACATCCAGTTAATTTTGCTCCAGTTTTTCCGGTTATTGCTCCAGATTTCTGTTTTAATTGAGATATATAAATATAATTTAAAAAACTTAGAAATCACCACTTCTCCCATATTCTTCTCACGATCACGCACCCGGGGCGGATCTACAGTCCCACACCCGCTACCATAAGTCCTATTTTTATATTGTAAAATATGGAAGAGTATAAGTATTTTCAGTGTGGAACCCGTAACTAAAATACTTTATGGTTCCATGGTAAGGGACAAACTGTCAAAGAGGATTTTGCCCACGTGGTTGCGGGATCGATTCTCGCTGGTTTTTTACTTTTACAAAAAAAAAAAAATCTAAAAAATACAGACCCAACAAATTAAAAGAGTAAAAAATACTTATGGGACAATTTGCTTTCTTTTGCTTCTAAAAAGCAACAGCCATCAAATAAAAAACACAAACCGAGCAAATTAAAAGAGTAACCCACATTTTATTCTACTTTTATTGTTTTTTAAAAAAACATTACAAAGTCAACTAAAAAAATCTTTTTGTGATTTCTTATGAAAATCCATGTTGTTGTTGTAAATTTTTTTTTTTTTTTTTTAATAACCACAATCTTAAAATTTTTTTTCCGCCCTAATATGGATAATTATTTTTCTGAAAAAATAATAATAATTTTGTATCTATACATTCACGGATTAAAAAAAAGGACGTGTTTTTCATCTTAAAACACACACACTCAACAAAAAGAACTCATAGCCCCTCACGACATGCCGCCATAGCGTAGGTTAGAACTTCTCAGTGGTTACAACTTCTAAATTGGAGTCTGCTCAGGGAGGATTTTCATACATTACTTTTTTTTTGTAAAAACAACTTCATAAAATTAAAAGAGTAACTGGATTTTATAGGAATTGTTTTTTAAAAAACATTACAAAGTGAGTTCTCAAACTGGACTTCATGGCAGGCAAGTGATTAATATTACTACATATGCTTAAGACCTGTACTTTTGAAGCACTTATGTTTCAGCGTGTGTATGTGACTATACGCATCTATACATTTACGGATTTTTAATTAATGTGTTTGTTCTTTAAAACACACACACTCAACATAATCTATCTTCTCATTAGCAACTTCACCATCAACAAGATTTAATGAAATTTGAGGTTCTTTAACACTTGGAGTTATGGAGGATTTACAACATTACTTTTTTTGGCAGATGGTCCAATAAATGTTGTGTTTGTATGATGTTGGAAACTATTGATACTCAAACTGGAATGTCGAGTTTAATATCACTACATATGTTTAAGGACCAGACAATCGTTGCACATATTCGATTATTCGTATATCTGAATGTAGTCTATTTTTAATTAATGTGTTTGTTCTTTAACATTCTTGAATTTAATGGATGTTCTTCTAGTTTTCAACTTCTGCCATGAAAATGATTTTGAAATGAGAACTTTTATGGAATATACAAGGCTGGTTTTTTGGCAGATGGTCCAATAAATGTTGTGTTTGTTGATGTTGTCTGATACACGAGTGGAATGTCGAGTTAATTCAATGTTTGAGGGAAGCAGACAATCGTTGCACATATTCGATTTTTCGTATATCTGAATGTAGTCAATGTCAACTTGGCCTGCCAATAGCTTCTTGAATTTAATGGATGTTTTTAGTTTTCGGAGTTCTGCCATGAAAATGATTTTGTGGACTTTTGATACCTATGGCCTATGGGAGGTTTTTTGCTCAGCAAAAGGTTCCACAATTAGCTTATAAGTTCCGATGGTTTATTTTATGGCACATCTGCTCTTTTATCTATTTGTTTCCTTAAAGTTTTCCGTATGAATGGTATTGTCTATATATGTCATTCATTTTGTATATTCTGATGTTCAGTTTGTAGAGTTGCAAAAATCGACAAGATTTTGCAAGTTATATTGAATGGAATTTGTCTCAAAGAGTTGCATAGAAATAATTTAACTTATTGAAGTTATTACTAATAAAGCGGGTTGTTGTTAATATTGATGGACCCACCGTTAGTATGAGAGGTTTACTGATTAAGCTACAACAAGAACACAAACTCAGACGTGGAAGAGATCACAGGCAAGACGAAGCGTAAAGGGAGCACAATTCTTCTCAGCTATGAGTCACTAGGTTTCCTTTTGCAAACGTAAACAACAGTAAGGTACTTCCCGCTAACAGTGAGATAGTGTTATACCTTGTGGTTTTATACAATTAGGGGTCATTTGGTGTGAAGGATAAGCAAAAATAGTTCCAGGATAAAATTCTAGTGCCTCCTTATCCCATGTTTGGTTGGAATAAAAATTCGGGATAACTAATCCCGGGATTAGTTATCCCGGGATTAGTTATCCCGGGACTGTGGCCTTATTTTATCCCACTGTCACGACCCAACCCCGTAGGCCGTGACTAGTGCCCGAGTTGGACACTCGTACACGTACCTGTTAGACATAATCAAACTGAAGGTAAACATAATATGGAAGCTTGCAAAGACAAGACATTATCTCAGAACGTCACGTTTATATGTAGGTAACCTGTCTCCTGAGGAGTCACAACCAATCAAAAGATGACATAGTACACGAGCCGACAAGGCTGCCATAACGTATGGGAACGTCCCAAATATATATACGCAAGCCGACAAGGCTGCCACTACATGCAACATCCCAAAATATATACACAAGCCGACAAGGCTGCCACTACATACAACATCCCAAAATAAGTCATATTGACACAGCTGAACAACATCTATATACAACCGACACATATATGTCTACGTACCTCAAGAGTATCAACGGTGACATATGATGGACGCCCCGCCGTACCCCCGGATAAACATATATATACATCAAAAGATCCGTACCAAAAGTCTAGGCTTCGAACAATGGAGCACTCCAAGACAAATAAGTAAGTCCTAAGTCGAGGATCACCAAAGCGAATGTATCGCACTGCGGGCATGAAACGCGGCCCCAGAAGAAAGAGGGGTCGTAATGACGAGATATATAATCGAGTATATAAAGCGTGAAATACATTAAGGAAGATCATAATCGAAGTAAAGATTCCGCGAGAGAAAAGTATGATAATCAAGAATCACCGCATCAGGTTTTATGAAATAAAATCATGCATAGCTATATCATATACCATATCCGCCCATTATGGACTCGGTGAATAAGTCGTATACATGTATACCATACCCGGCCCATCATGGGACTCGGTGTCATCATCACATCGTCATATCATCATATCATCATAACATCATATCATCATATCATCATGTCATCATATATATATATATATACCGTACCCGGCCCTCTAGTGAGGGGCTCGGTGAACAATGCAGTGAAACTGTGCACGAATACATACCAGGCCCATCAGGGGACTCGGTGAAAGATATAATAAAAGCATGCACGAGCAGAGTAGTGAGCAACCATATGCAAACTAAATCATCATCTGAGACTTAATGGAATG
Organism: Lycium ferocissimum; assembly: GCF_029784015.1. Classification (NCBI taxonomy): domain Eukaryota; kingdom Viridiplantae; phylum Streptophyta; class Magnoliopsida; order Solanales; family Solanaceae; genus Lycium; species Lycium ferocissimum. Next base: position 38,510 of record NW_026726798.1, on the reverse strand, counting down.
TGTAGAATGAACTAACACTCGAATATCAAAGGCGATAGTCATGTTAAGTACCCTCTGAACGTCACTATGGACTATATCAAATAGAGCCTCAGGAATCATAGACACGTATCAAGATAACATGAAATAGCTTATGGAAGTCAAGGACATTAGCCATCCTAGTGTCTCTAAGAATAGGAGCTTATACATTCGTCATTTGTTCGTTTCATATAAATCATGCCAAAAGAAAGAAAGGATAGCTTTACATACCTTTAACGCTTATCCGTGACACAATACGTATACGATGCCCAAAGTGTCTCAACCTATATTAAGATGTTAAGAACTACGGTTAAACTACGGGAAGGTTCAAAACGTATTCCAACGTTAGTAGCTCATTTCTAGAAAATTAGGCGGCATTTCCCCTATATTCAAGCCAACTATAAAACAACCAAATCAACATCCATAACCACACGTTTAAGTACTATATCAAGACTAATCAAGACAAGATTCAAGGATACTCCGAACAGCCCGCATAACATTCCGATCAGCCCACACATTATAACATTCAATAATAATTAACCTAACGACTGCGACGTATTCAAGTTATTCTTAACAATCTATAGTCGTAACATTTCATCGAAACGACCTTATAACAGTCCAACCATTATAACAACATGATGCATAACTCTAATTACACTTAATCTTCCCATTCAACGAGAACAACAACACGTCCCAAAACAGCCCCTAATTAACATATGGATGCCCGATAATCTCACGAACGTTTACAAATACACCAAGCAAACCACATACGCTTCTTATACATTATCTCGTACACTCTTTTCATTCAAATTTGCGAATCATATCAACACACACACGACAACAACATCAATTATTCATATGCAAGGAAACTACCTTAATATCACGATAAGTCCTTACAACAGCCCACAAAACAAATACAACTTCAACTTTAACCATTTAATTCCTTCACTCTCATCATATAATCCATGACAACAACAACCACAATGCTAATTAAAATTAATTCACCATTTCTAATTAAAACAGCCCCCTACACGGCCCAAACAACACCTCAACATCAACATACACAATTCTTTAGATTCAATTCATATCTACCAAATTATACCAAGTCTAAACCACCTCTAAAACATGTAGAAGAAAATTAAATCTTACCTTAACAAACTTGGCTCCTTAATTTGCTGAGATTTGTGGATTGAAATTATAAGTATTCTTGCTGCCCCAATGACTAATTCACGTTGCTAATTACTTCCAAATGGTTGGAATACCTTGGAAAATTAATTTTTCCATCAAGAACATAAACCCATTTATGAGCAGCCATGGCCATGAGCTCTTTTTCTCTAATTTAATAAATGTTGAAGATGAAATAATGGAATGGATGACTAATCTTAGTCATGAAATGAAGCTTATATATGCTGCCCAAGGAAGTGACACATGCCCCACTCATAGCATGGGCCAATCAGATTTGGCCATGCTATAGTGGGGTCCACTTAACCCACTAATGACTTGATTAATAATAATTAGCCTCTAATCCCCAATTAATAATCTAATCATGGTTAATTAATCCCTAATCTCCACTAATATTTCTATATCAATTAAAATTTATAAGCAATTCGTGCACTTAATTAAAATCGGGGATTAAAAGTCCTTGTTTCATATCCCAAAATAATCTTGTCCTTGAACTTATCTCGATTAGTTTAAAAATATTCCAATGTACAAAAATACGGGATATAACACCCACCTTGTGGGTGGAATAACTAATACCGGGATAAGTTGTTTCCTAACCAAACGAACCCTTAGAATAATCGTATGTAAGTTATCTTAGTTTGGACATCGGGATTTGTCTTCCGAGGTTATATGAGATTGGACATGCCTAACTTATGTTAAAATTGCTTAAATTCATGTTTGGTAAGTTACAGAAGGATTCGAGGATAAGTGAATCGAAGCGGAAAGGTTCGTTAAAAGTTATTTTTGGAAAATATAGAATATGGACCGTATAATTGAGATATGATATGTATTTTGAGATATGGACCGTATTTAAGGATTTTAAAAATTTCCAAAGAAGGTAGTTTTGGAGGTGGTATTATACGGCCAACTATATGGACTGTATAATTTTAAAAATTTCTAGAGAAGGTAGTTTTGGAGGTGGTACTATAAGGTCAACTATACGGACCGTAAAATTTTATACGGCCAAGGATACGGACCGTACATATATATGATGTTATACTTCACAAATTTTCACGTTGGTTGTGTTAGAGGTAAACTAGCATTAGCCGGAGAGGCCATGGAACTATTATAAGGGTAAGGAAGCTTTTAAAAATTGTTAAGCAAGTATCTAAAGGTTCTGGGATCAAGCGAATTGAAGAAATTAAGTTTGTCGAAACTGTGGGAAAACTTGACAGGATTTTTGGTACAACTTGAGGGAGGCATATCTCTTAGCATAGGAGGAGTTACGGAATGCATAACCTATGTAAATTCAAGTTTAGAGAGTCTTCTTTCTAATGAAATTGACAGATTACAAATCTAAAAAAATAAGGCCAAAGTTACGGCCCGTATGAAATTATATGATTTGAGATACAGACTGTATAATTTATACGGTCAGTATAATGTTATGTCGGTGGAATTTTCCAGATTTTAAGTATGACGACCCCTCTTCATTTTTAGTCATTCTAAACATAACCCCAAGTTCAAGAAAGCTCTAGAAACATCTCCAAAACACATTCAAACATTTTTCCAAGCCAAAATCAAAGATCAAAGTGATGATTAAAGTGCTTAGGGTTTCAAAATGAGGTTTAAATTTATCTCTTCTTCTTGTAAAATCTTGGGAAGGTATTTTAAGGTGGAGTAGCCTTGGAATTGAAGTGTTATTGAATTTTGAGGTAAGATTTCATTCTAGTTTCATGCTTATAAGTTTACTCGGTAATAACGCTAAAGATTTGAGGAAAAGAAATTGGAGAAAAGGTCAAAAGGGTGTTGTGTTGAAGTTGTTGTTATGGATTGATTATAAAAGGAAGTTTTGGGACTAAATTGAGGATAATTTGAATATAATCTTTGGATTATGATATTGTTGATGTTTTATTATGGTTTTGGGAGTTGTTTTGAAATTGGTGGAAATAGATGATATAAGGGAAATGCTGTCCGACTTTCATTAGCCTACCAATTATTTTAGTTTGACCTTATGAGAGTTTCAAAGGGTTAACTTCAGTATGAATCATCTTGAATGTAGATTTACAAGCTGGGAGGATAGGCGTTTAGTAGTTAAGGAGATGATAAGGTATGTAAGGCTATTCCTTTCTTTCTTTTGGCATGATCCTTGTGAACCAAATGTACACGTAACGCTAATCCATAATGTTCTACTCTTAGAGTTAGGGATGATCCATTTGATTCATGCTCCATATTGTTATCTTCATAAAGTCTTGCTTAGATCTAGCTTGGTCTTTCAAGTCACTTGTACTCCTATCATGTTTACACATTGCACTGCATTTATATATATGAATATATCGACCCGAGATCCCTCAGGCGCTATATGCGCATATATTATGTATTATGTATATATGTATGGTGTATGGGGAAGGTGACGGCGTTATATACGCACTACCACCTGATCAGCTGGTCATATGATAATACCATGATGATGATGATGATGATGATGATGATGCCAGCCGATACGATACGATGGGATGCCTATAGTGTCTTGACAAGCGTTATATATGCATATATATATGTATGACCTCATGCATGCATGCACAACATTTATGTACATCATTAGTCTACAGAGGTAGGTTAGACATACAGATTCATTTATTATATCTCATGATCTCCTATGTTATCTTATGTCTCTTCCTTATTACTCTCATGCCTTGCATCGGCCTCGCACATTGTCCGTACGACGACGTCCCTCTCTTGGGGCATTCTTTTGCGTATTACATGCCGCGGTGCGAATCATTATGACGAGATGATCTAGTTGATCCGGCTTCGATGGTATGGTTGCACGGTCTATATCCGACGTTGTCCAAGTAATCCTCTTGTTCCCGCTCATTCCTCTTTGGCATAGTGTTTTATATGTTATTTTTGTGTATATACGGGTATGTCGGGACCGTGTCCCCCGTCTCTTTATGACAGGTCGATCCGATAGAGGCTTGTAGACAATCATCGGATATGGTTAGACACGGTCTATACTCTTTATTTGACAGCTTTGTCCTAGATTTTAAGATGATTGTATCACTTATATCTTTGTGGGCTCATTCCTCTTTAGCATATTTCTTATATGACTTAGAGGATTTCTATCTTGTTTATGACTATGAGAAAGTTAATTTGATTCAAGAGCGATTGAGAATAGCTCAAAGTCATCAGAAGTTACATATGTGCGGCGCAGAGACTTAGAGTTTCAAGTTGATGATTAGGTGTTCTTAAATTTTTAACCTATGAAAGGTGTGTTGAGATTTGGCAAGAAAGGAAAGCTCAGTCTCAGATATATTGGACCATATAGAATCCTGTGAAGGGTTGATCAAGTAGCTTATGAGCTTGAGCTGCCACAAGAGTTAGTTATTGTTCATCCAATGTTCCATTTACCCATGTTGAGGAAGTGTGTGGCAGACCCGTCGTTGGTTGTTCCTGCTGATACAATAACAATTAAGGACGACCTAACCTATGAGGAGATCCCTGTGGCAATTCTTGATCGTCAGGTTCGCAAGTTGAGAACAAAGAAAGTAGCCTAGGTAAAGGTCTTATGGAGGAGTCATAAAGTCGAAGAGGCTACATGGGAAGCCGAAGAAGACATGAAATCCAAGTACCCGTATTTGTTTGAAGAGGAAGCAGAAAGCGGTCAAGGTAAATACCTTTCGAATCTATGTCATGTCCCTTATGTATTCATGCCTCAAGTTTCACGTTCGCGTTCATGTATTCTCTATTCATGTCTCATGTTTCAAAGATTCATGTTTTCACGAAACCATGTCATTTCAGTACAGTTCCCATGTTCCATGTCATGTTCCTTCACATTAATGTATTCAAGCCATGTCCAGTTGCATTCCTAACTATGAACTATCATTCAAGGACGAATGATCCCAAAGGGGAGATATTGTAATACCTCGTATCTTTAAACTAAGCTACGTTCATGATTCAGGACTTAGGAAACCAAGACGGGGAGTGTTAGGATTAAAATTCATTTCAGTTCAGTGATCCTAATTTTACATCAGCTTTTAAGGATCGTAAATTATTTACGGCCCGTAAAACGGACCGTAGATGGACCCCAGAAAACCTAGCTCACTGTAATTGATTTACAGTAGGGTTTTACTGTCTGTATAATTTTTACGGACCGTACTTTTGCACCTTAAATATGGAGGAGAATTACCAAGTTTCTGTAACCAATTTATAGTCACCTTTTACGGACCGTAAATGGTTTGCAGATCGAAAAAGGGTACAGTAAATCAGCTTGACGGCTGGACACTATATAAACGCGTTTTTCAGTTCTTTTTTCACATTTTCATTCTCTCCAAGCCCTAGAACGAAGTTCTTCTCCTCTCCTCATCCTACTACATCAAGGTAAGCCTATTCCAAGTATTTCAAGTGAATTCTAACATACATACATGAATTCTAAATAGAGAATCATTGCTCTAACCTAGGGTTTTCAAGAAAACCCTTCACAAGGATTCAAGGTTAAAGCTTTTGGATTTCTCCTTCAAGTTCAGACCTTTTATACAAGTTTTGGAGCGATTAAGGTATGTAGGGTTTCTATCTACATGTGGGAATATCATTGTTCTTCCCCACGCCATGTTCGTCCATGATTATACGAAAGTTTACCAAAACTAGGATTGTAGACATGTTTTAGATAACCCTAAGCTCATGTACCATGATATACTATATTTGTATTGATAATTCGTTATTGTATTCTTGATATTCCATTTTGGTTATTGAGAATCTGTCCGTAATCCATGAAAACCCATACTTTGTATTCCATGGGTTCTTACATGCAAGATATGAACTAATATGCTTATTTTCATGAAAATCCTACATGTCTCCATGTTGTCATGTAAGTTATATTATGTATCTATGTTCATGTTAAACTATAATTATAAACCATGTTACAATTCATGTTCATGAAATTCATAGGCTTCTTATCACAACCCAATCGGAGGGCCATGACGGGTACCCGGTGCTAACTCACCCGGGCACCTCTTAACGTACATGCACATTTACGTCTAGGTGAGTCACATAGCTAAACCATACTTTCCATCATCATTCATACTAACATCATTGGGCAACAATGCATTTATATCACCATCAATAACTATGCCCATATCCATATGCATATGTCGACGAGGCTAACAAAATGATATACCAAATATAAGCCTACAAGGCTAAATACATCTGACCATATACACATGTCTACGATCCTCTAAGGAAAGTATGTCATATCATATAGGCGGGACAGGACCCCGCCGTGCCCATAAATATATACACAAAAGAATAAATATCAAAATTTGTAGCTCCGAATGAAATGGAGCTCCGCTATGTAGTCCCTGAGTAATAAAGCTATGGATCCAGTCTGTCTCCCTGGCCACCTGCGGGCATGACGCAACGTCCACAAATAAAAGGACGTCAGTACGAAGAATGTACTGAGTATGTAAAGCATGATCAACATCATTATAGAAGCATAATAAGCAACATAAGAAATAGCATAAGATGGGAGGTAGTAGATCCAACGTCATAAACACTTACTTGCTTTTCATAGGGACATTCCATTTCTAATGCGTAACCGTGTGCATACATCCATATCCGTATCCGTATTCGTATCCGTACTCATTCACACTTTCATACCCATATTCATATTCATAATCGTATTCATATTCATATTCATAATTCGTTTACATAGTCATATTCATAGCATACCCAACCATGAAGGATCGGTGTTTCACATACCCGGCTATGGCAAGGCTCGGTGAGTATACATACTTGTCCCTACCAAGGCTCAGGGTGGCCCATATCTAGCCTTACCAAGGCTCAGGGTTATCCATACCCAACTGCAGTGGTGTGTGCGCGATACATAACATACCCGGCCATATAAGCTCGGTGTTACATAATAATCATATATAGACACATATACATAGGAGCTCATAAGCATCTTTGACGTCATTACTATCGTCGTTCATTACATCTATCAATAGAGGATTACTCATCATATAAGGAATTTAGTACAGTCGTATCATATCGAGAATCATGAGCTTAGTAGCTTTTAAAGATAGAATCATTTGGAGGACATCATAGGCTCATAGACGAATAGATATTTGGCCAAAGAACCATGCCTTATGAAAGAAGGGCTAGCCTTACATACCTTTTCGTTCAACTATTCTATCACTTGCACGTTCTCCTTCAATGCTCACATTTCTACCTTCATTAGAGTTATACTATCATTAGAAAATCGATAGCTTAGCATACATGACTAAAGATAGAGAAAATTGGACAAAGATCTCCTTTATTTATACGACTTCCTTCATATCATATATCAACTCCCAAACATCATAACAATAGTCCTTATTCACCTACATTATCCTTACTTCTCAATTCACTTCCAATCATCCATATCCATGATAATAGCACACTATTACATTCATTCATATACCATGTCCATCCCATTTTCTTAACATCATTTATAACATAACCATAATCACAACATATCAAGAATCATTACTCAATCCAAGCTATTACTCAAAAATGACACTATTCCCACATTCATGACCCATTTTCTATATTCTTCTACAATCCAAGTGTCTCAACCTCTCAATACTTTAGATAACATCGAATGACAATAAAACTTACCTTATATGGTGTAGGAATGAACCTTGGGCGGAAACACTTCACTTGAACCAAAACCCTAGTTCACCTCCAATGGAATTTCTTGTAGTCCTCTAACCCTTGGAAGCTTTCTAACATATGAACACTTGATCCTAGTCTTTGATCTTTGTGTTCTCTTGGACTTGAATGGAATATGCTTAGAGAAGGTTTTTGAGCTCTCAATACTTGTAGAAGATGAAAAATGAAGTAAAAGAACCCAAGGCATCTATTTATACCAAAAACTAAAAATCAGCCCGTCGGGACTTCCACAGACACTTATACGGTCCGTATAACATTGTACGGCCCGTATAAGTGGTCGTGGTTCACCATCAGGCAGACACCATCTCTGCTGGGTGTTATATGGACCCTTATACAGACCGTCTGATGTTATACAGACCGTATAAGTTGGTCATATAACCCCTTTTTCCCGAAATGATCTCCGTCGTTCATTTGATCTTCAATCCTCATGGAACCTTCTTAACACTTGTTTATAGCCTCATTAACAATATAAGGGACGTTATAACTCTTCTCCAAAACATCATTAAGTCATCATTAACTTGTTACTCGTAAATCCTTTCCGATACACATCGCATGCCTTGCCCTCTCTTGGCAAACTTTCTCTTCTTACTCCGAATGTCTTTGCAAATCTCAATTAGGGTCATCAAATGTCATTTCTCACTTATTGCAATACCGTATACTTCAGTCCCTTCGTTAGTCTATTCACTGTGCATTAACGAAAAAATTTTCCAACGTGTAACACTTCTAAGCCAACTATATTCATGTTCATGTTTTGGAAGTGGTACAGATTACCGAGAAGGCTCAAACAGCCTGAAACTACATTTGCCTGTGTAGGATAAGGATCATTTTGCCCAGTTAGGATGATACCTTCATGTTTACTCATTGTGGGTTATTGGATTAATTCATGTTCATGTTCATGTCTTGTACCCCGACAAAGTACAAGATGGCTTAGCTGGTCGGGCAGAGATCAGACGCCACGTACTCACGTGGTAGTTACATGTTAGATATGCTCATGTTCATGCTCAGCTTTCAGTTTCAGTTTCAGTTATATTATTTCATGTGCCATGCTTTATTTCATTCAGTTGCTTTACATACCAATACAATTCAAGTGTACTGACGTCCCCTTTATTTGCCCGGGGGCCGGTATTCACGATGCAGATTTACAGGATGACGGATCAGCACGTTAGGACTTGCTCGTATCAGCTTTTGGTTAGCCCTATTCTATTCGAGGTGTTATCTTTATTTATGTTTATTTCAGTCATGCAGTTAAGGTATGCCGTGGGCCTTGTCCCGGTAAATAGTTTAGGGGTCAGGCTCGTGTTAGAGGTTTCATAGACTAGTTAGTTATGTTATGTCATGTCAGATGCTCAGAATCGTATAGCCATTGCTGGCTCAGTATTTATCATGTTTATTCAGACTATATCCGCATCATGTTTTTAACCAAAGATCTTCATTACTAATATGAGATTTCATGCTTACTCAGATCATCTGTGTTTTATATTATATTTCTCATCAGCTCATTCCCCATGTTGATTTAACAAGCCATGTGATTCTCTCGGTCACATGCAGCAAGGCACCGAGTGCCGTGTTACGCTCAGACCATGGTTCGGGCCGTGACAACCCGAAGAAGAGCTTTCAATGAAAAATACTGCAATAGCAAAAGTTGAAGGATATGGGAAGATATTCCTGAAGATGACTTCCGACAAGGTGTTGATGCTCAACGACGTTCTTCATGTTCCTACAATTAGGAAGAACTTAGTCTCAACTTCACTCTTAGTCAAGAACAGATTCAAATGTGCTTTTTTTATTTTTTATGATAAGGTTGTTGTCAGCAAAAATGATATGTATGTTGGAAAGGGTTACCTCATAGAGGGCCTTTTCAAACTTAATGTAATGGTTGTTGACAGTATTAATAAAATTGCAGCTTCGTCTTATTTATTGGATTCAAATGATTTATGGCATGTTCTTTTAGGACACGTCAACTACAAAACCTCGTGAAAATTGATTAACCTAGAATTATTACCTAAATTCGAGTGTAATAAATTAAAATGTCAATATGTGTTGAATCAAAGTTTGTTAAACATCCTTATATGTCTATTGAAAGGAATTCCAATCCTTTAGACTTAATTCACACAGATATTTGTGATATGAAGTCAATACCATCTCGAGGTGGGAAAAAGTATTTCATAACTTTTATTGACGATTGAAACTCGATATTGCTATGTTTATTTGCTTAATAGTAAGGATGAAGCAATTGAAGCATCTAAGCAATACAAAAATGAAGTTTAAAATCAATTGAATAAAAAGATAAAAATGATAAGAAGTGATCGGGGTGGAGAGTATGAATCTCCTTTTGTAGAGATATGTTTAGAATATGGAATTATTCATTAAACTACTGCCCCTTACAAACCACAATCCAATGGAATTGCGGAAAGGAAAAATCAAACATTAAAGAAAATGTTGAATGCTTTATTAATAAGTATTGATTTGCCGCAGAGCTTATTGGGGGAAGCTATCCTTACAGCTAACCGAATACTCAACAGAGTGTCCCACAACAAAACACAATCTATTCCATATTAAAAATGGAAAAGAAGAAAACCCAACTTGAAATATTTCAAAGTGTGGGGGTGTTTAGCTAAAGTGCAAGTTACTATACCCAAAAGGCCCAAAATAAGACCAAAAACTGTGGATTTTGTTTGCATTGGATATGCTACCAACAGTAAAGCATGTCAATTTTTGGTTCACAAATCTGAAAATCCCGACATCCATGTTAATACGGTAATTGAATTAGATAATGCTAAATTCTTTGAAAACATTTATCCGTATAAAAATAAATGTCAGTCGTCTAGCAAAAGATCTAAATGACCACGGGAAGAACCAAAGGAAATTACACCAAAAGAGGATCCAAGGCGTAACAAATGTTAAAGGACATCTACTTCCTTTGGACCGGATTTTGTGACATTTTTACTTGAAAATGAGCCTCAAACATTTAAAGAAGTCATGTCTTCTTCAGATTCACCATTTTGGAAAGAGGCAGTCAATAGTGAGATTGAATCAATCTTGAATAATCATACATGGGAATTGGTTGATCTTCCTCCCGGAAATAATTCCTTAGGTTCGAAATGGATCTTTAAAAGGAAAATGAAAGCTGATGGCACTATTGACAAATATTAGGCAAGACTTGTTGTTAAAGGTTGACAAATATAAGGCAAGACAGAAAAGAAAAAAAAAAGCCTTGATTATTTTGACACATACTCGCCGGTAACAAGGCTAACATCCATTTGGGTGCTAGTAGCATTGATAGTCGTGTATGGTCTTGAAATCCATCAAATGGATGTTAAGACAGTTTTCTTAAATGGAGAGTTGAAGGAAGAAATTTACATGGAAGAATTTGAGGGTTTCATGGTTCCTGGTAAAGAAAGGAAAGTGTGCAAACTTGTTAAGTCGCTTTATGGACTAAAACAAGCACCCAAACAATGGCATGCAAAATTTGACCAAACAATGTTGGCAAATGAATTTAAGATTAATGAGTGTGACAAATGTGTTTACATTAAAAATACTAAGAGTCATAAAGTCATTGTTTATTTATATGTTGACGACATGTTGATAATGAGTAGAGATATTGCTAACATAAATGCTACTAAGCGCATGCTGGCTAGCAAATTTGATATAAAGACTTAGGAGTTGCTAATTTGATCTTAGGAATTAGGATCCATAAAACTCCACAAGGTCTAGCATTATCACTGTCTCATTATATTAAAAGGGTACTTGACAAGTTCAAGTATTTGAATTTCAATGTTGCAAAGACTTCAATTGATGTAAGTTTTGCACTTCAAAAGATTGAAGATGAAAGTGATTCACAATTGGACTATGCACGAGTATTGGGAAGCTTGATGTATATCATGAATTGTACACGATAAGATATAGCATGTGCTCTTAGTAAGCTGAGTCGGTTCACAAGTAATCCCAATCAACCTCATCGGAGGGCAATGAAATGAGTTTTGGGATATTTAAAACACACCCAAAACTATGCTTTGCACTATAATAAATATCTTGCAGTAATTGAGGGATATAGTGATGAGAATTGGATCACCAGATCATCTGAAGTTAAATCCACAAGTGAATATGTTTTCACCATTGGTGGAGGAGCAGTGTCTTGGAAATTATCCATGCAGCGGGTCGTATTTTTTCCGATTCGTATTTGCACTTGCCTCATTTAAAAAGGAAAGTGTCACGGGAAGTATGGTTGTCAATCGTAACGGGAAAAAGGAAAAAATATAATTCTACGTAGATGGTGCTCTAAATTAACTTATTTTAGAGTCGCCACCTAATTTTTTGAAAATTAGGAAAACCAGTTTGAAAAGGGTTCATTTAAAGCAGTTAAGTTTTAAAAGAATCCTAATCTAACCAAAGTATGGATAAGGGTTCTGGTGATCTCCCGGGAAGGTGTTAGGCACCCCGGTATTAAGGATTCGTAAAATACAGTTGACCTATGGCTTCTAATAGTACGTCTATGTAGATACAAATTGGTTGTGATAAAAATAGTTTTGTTTTATATTTCCACAAATAGAAATTAGTCATTCATGCAAAAATACCACGTTTCAAGAATCAAAAGTGGTAACATTTTACCCAAAACTGGGCCTTTAGGGTGTCGGACTAGAACACTTAGGCTAATACCCGAAATTCTTAGCCTAAGTAGGACTCCACGTAAGTCCATCAAAAAAAAAATAGTTTTGAAAAAATATTTCGAAGTATAAGAAAATAGTTTTTAAGAAAATAATTTAGATACACTACTATAGTCCATATAATATTCTACATATATATATATATATATATATATATATATATATATATATATATATATATATCTACATACATATATATAGTCCATTTTTATTTCTATCTTTTCTAAGTTTTAGTCAATTTTTATTCTTTAGCCTAAGTCTAAATAATCATAATTAGTCTCATAAGTTTTGTCCAAAATCAGTCCACATGTCCAATAAATGTCAATTTCAGTCCCTTTCGTCTTACAATTTCGGCAGTTATAGTCCATAAGTCCAAGTCAGTCCATTTTCCATGCTATTTATCACAAGTTAGTGTCAATTAGTTTGTAAAAATCATTTTTTGGCAATTCTAAATACGTGATATAATTCATAAGGTTCCAATCTATAACTAATGCGCAGATAGTGAATTTAAAGACATAAATAATAAAGTTTGACTATTTGGGCCGACCAAGCCCAAAAGAGAAAGTATTATGCAAAAAATGTTACGCTCCATTTTTGTAGACTCGATCCAAATACGTTAATGGGCCCAAATAGACATGGGTATACATGACATTAGTACATATCCAAATTTAAAAGTAAATAATGAAATGTAAAGACATAAATATTACAAAGCAAATGAATTACAAATTTATCGGGCTAGGCCCATTAACAATAACTAAACAAGAAACGGTTATCAAGATCGAACGGTGGATAGGCCCAAGTTAAGCCTCCTTCCTTCCCTTTCCTTCCATTTTTTCTAAGTGTTGGGATATACATGATATGCCACATGTATACTGGTTAAATTCTTCCAAATTTATCTAAGTGTCCAAGAACCATGATATACCCCAATATACCATTCATATATTACTAAGAAATGAAGAGCAAAACCCCCCTCAAGGGGCATACCCTTCATACTTAGCCCAATCTAACTAGAAATGATTACACACAAATAACATTTGAACCACATAGGACTCTCAACAAAATTCTCCGTAGTACACCAAATATCTCGTACTCCTTAAGTTTTAAACATGGCATGAAATAAGAACACACTGAAATGTCATTTTTAGGTAAAAATAGAAACTAAAGGATGGCAGATTGGGCATATCACACCCTAACGTTTGACAAAGCCCAAAAAATGAATTACAAGTCTTCTCGAACTCTTAAATCGTGAAATGAATGCATAATGTAAACCTTTCAAAGAAATGTGCTTTTAGTCTTTCTCAAATCAAATAAAATCTGTAATATAATGCATAACGATACATCGGCTTACAGAGCCGCTTACGAGACTGACATGCTATATACGTGACTCTGTCTGCAAAGTCTCTAACACAACTCAAGATACCATAACATAGATACTGGCCCAAGCCAATCCAAATTTCTTCTACTAATACCCTCGACTCATCCGTATACCACTGGCATGAAACGTAGCCCCCCGAAGAAAGGGGTTTACGGAATATTCTAAAACATGAAATACGTTGATACTGAAATAAGGAGCATAAAAATCATAAGGCTTGCCTCTGAAACATAAATCATGCATATCAAAATCATATCCAGACCATTATGGGATTGAGGGACATAAGTAATTAATCATCATGTACATATGCATGTATAACGTGTCTCGGCCCTCTAGTGAGGGACTCGATAAATAAAATCATCATATACATGTACATATAACGTGCCCCGGCCCTCTAGTGAGGGACGCGGTGAATGAAGTCATCATATGCCATCCTGGCCGCCTCCCCCATATCATCATATCATCATCATATCCTATAACGTGCCCCGGCCCTCTAGGAGAGGGACGCGGTGAATATCATCATATACATATAACGTGCCCCGCCCTCTAGTGAGGGACGCGGCCCAATAATGCTAGTTGCACGAATACATGCCCGGCCCGGACGAAATGATAATACACGAGCAAAGTAGTGAGAAACCATATGCATATAAATCATCATTTCAGACTCGATAGATAAGTAATCAAATCAACGCTCAAGTATCAAACGATAGTCACACTTAGGACTCTTGAAATATCATTACGAAATATGTCACATAATGTCTCAGGGATAATAAACATGTATCAAGCCAATCCGAGCCCGCCTATGAAAGTTACGGGCATTATTCATTATAGAATTCTCTACGAACATATCATAGCAATCCGAGACCATATAGGAAAGTTCCGGACATTATACATTATGGAACACCTTAGGAATAAAACTCTTTATGCATCATTCATTATCCAAACATACAAAAGACTCGAGGACCATAGCTCGACTATATTAGGAATGCTAATATCAAGAAGTGAATAAGAATCATAGACATGCTCGGATCTTAAGAATAGAGTTACCCCAAGGCTCGTATCATACCTTACTTACATCTAAGACATGCCAAAAGAAGGAAAGGGTAAGCTTTACATACCTGGAAAATAAATTCTCGACTTTCGACCTATTTCCCGTCTTGCAATTCGCTTAAGAATTATTCGTAGCCTCGTAATCTACATATAGAACCACCCATAATATCGTTAGGATTATCGTCATACGCTCGTCTTAAACACTTAATGAAAGTCCTTTTAAATTCGTCGAAATTCGTATTTCCCCCCGTTTACGTGCCTTGCCCGAAATTCCAATTCAACAACCAACAACATCAACAACAAAATCAATAGTAATAACATCATTTCCAACACCAACGTATGCCATGAAACAGCCACACTAATCGTTTTCTAAATTTCCCAACCAACCAACTTGAATACGACTAATTAATAACTTTATTTTCGTAAAGAAGTCGAAATTAATACTAACAACATCAATAACAACATCCTCAACATTGTACAAGACAAATATAGGTATTTTCATCCAAATTTCTCTTCAATCCTCAATCCATAAATCAACAACATCAACACAACACACCATAACCACTATTCTTGAAATTATTCCTTAATTCATAGTGATAGAGAAAGAGATTCAACAATTCATACCTTATTTTTTTGAAGGTAGAAAATTCTTCACTATTTTCTTGTTCCCAAGCCACTCCAACATCACACGAAATTATATTCGCGACTACGCGTTGGCCGGACCTCGATTGATATTCCGTAGCTTGAAATTTTGCCCAAAATCTTCACTTTTATGTGAGATTAAGAGCCGATTGTGTGCTGAAAATTCTGGAACATTTTGGACCATTTTGATGCTGAAAAATGTGATTTTTGGCCCTTTTTATAACAGTTAAGTCGAGAAAAGCTACGGTATTGTAGCAAAGATCGTAGCAAGCACAGTTCAGCTTGTAACGTCTATAATTATCTACTCCGATGTCCTATCGATGAACGGTTTATTGCATTACAAACTAGACTGGACGAACTTCATTTTAGGCTTTTGTTTCACCTTAAAACTCCAAATATACTAAGAGATATGCGCCTCCAAAGTTGACTAAAAATCCGCCCATTTTCGTCGAACTTATTTCTCTTCAATTTACTCGACCTCGAAATATTCCGAAACTCTCCATATATGGTATTTGTCATTCATTATACTAATAATGGCCATGTTCTCGTGTTTCAAAATACTCTTTCCCGATTACGACTTACGAGGTCGTAATTCACCCTTTTTCTTCGTTGTTACGTACTTTCCATGGCTTGAGCCTTTCAAAACATCATGGGACGTCTCCGACACTCCATTTCTACGATGAGGTACATGTCATACTTATGCTCTTGAAAACGCGGGGTATAACAGGGCAAGTATAAACACATAGGGCAGAAGTTGGAGATTAGGAAAAGTAAAAACACAAAAGCGGTTCATAGTACTGGTCCTAGGTCAGTTAAAGGTCTACTAAACATGTCCAAAATACAACAGACAAGGAATGGACGTGGAATCACCAAGGCTTGTTGAGAAAAGCTAAACTGTAAGGACAAGCACACAACACTTAGGTCTCATCTATTTCAAGCTCCTGTCATTTAATCAGTTTTAACCCATAACAAATTTGAGAAATAGAGTAGATAGATTACAGGTCAAAACTTAACACATTATAAAGGTCCATTTAGTTCATTATCCGACTGAGGCACTTTATCCATTCTTAGAAATCCAGACTAGAGATTAAGACCCAAATAACACAAAGTAGACAAAACAAGACATCATAAGACTTACTTATAGTGTAACAACAAACAAACAGTGGGATTAGCTAGCTTAGGGACACATTGCTAGGTGATCAACAAGCTTAGACAAGTATGAAACTCTCTTAAACATACAATGGTTGAGCAGAGATTTCACAAGTCAAAGTGACAAATTCAAAATCTCTTTTAGGCTAGTTTTGGAATCAAGACAAGTCAAGTAGTCTAATGGGATTCATTCATAAGAACATATAGTAGGTTGAGGTAGTCACATCAAGGAGGTTTAACATGGAATAGTACCCAGTAATCATGAAAGTAACAAAGAAGAACAAGCCGAGGAATAAAGCAAGAAACAGGCTCAGAGTCATTTTTTTTTAGGTTCATGATCAACTAGCCCAATGCCACAGAGAAGATAACATAACAGTTTCAACATGTTTTAGCCTAGTTCCATAGTTATCCCTAGAACAACACTAAACTTAACACTTAGCATACAAACACACATATGTGATCTAAACTAGCATGGACAGTAATAAAAAAACAGTAAAAACAAACATCAAGGTTCAAGTAGGCATGTCTGACATGGTTTTTTGAACTTGAAGCACATAAAGGGGTCACAACTAGATTAAATAGTTTCAAATGTGCAACGATTCATAAAGGCTATCCTAAGTCTTTGACAGGATTTAGAGTTTGATATTCTAAGTGGAGTCAAGTAGAAAACAAGAAAGTATAGATAATGGTAAGCCAATAACAGTAGCAATCACTAGGAAATCAAGTCAAAAGATAAAGGTACATGGCACTGTTTTTTGGTGAAAACCAAGTTCTGGGAATAGTTAAGTCTCAAACACATAGAACACAGCACCAGTTAAACTTGGAACAATGAAGACATGGTTCTTTTAATCAAGTTTTAAGGATTCAGGGAGTTTTTTTTTTTAAAAAAAAAAAAAAGTGTAAGCCAGGTAAGACACAATTCTAGGTGTAAGATTGCTAACCTCTTCTAGTTTTCACTTTAAACAAAACGCACAAACAAGCAAAGGAAACAGGTATGTTCATACTTTCCTAAATAGGATGCAAAAATGGATAGCATTCAAATAGTAAGGATAAGTCACATTAGGTTCCATTAGGATCCAATGAGACAAGAAGCTTAGATAATGATAATAGGTCACATGATTTCCCAGAAAAGAACAACTTGAACAACCCTACATCCTTCCTCTTCACCAGTTTTAGTAAAGTTTTATGGAATCAAGACAAATCCACCTTTTCCAGTTTTACATTCTTGGGAAATAGTTCAAACAATCAACTTAATACACACAAGTCATCAAATTCCTTTAGTTTAGAAAGAGATAGTTATTTAGACTAGTCAAATAACCAATATATACAGAAACAACAAGAACAAGCTATGAAGATCATTCTCAATCCAGTTTCACTCTAAGAGATTTTAAACATGAGCCTTTCTTTCTAGTTAAAATCTCAGGAAAAACAGCCATATACAAGAGGAAATTAGCCAATTTTAGCCTTACATTAATTTGAAAAATTCTTCTTTAAGACACAAATAAGCCAAACAAAAGATTGAAAACAGAGTAACTAGATTCTTTATGATCCAATGATCAATAAACACAAGAACTTCATGAAACAGTAACCTAAAACCAAAATCAAAACCAAATCATAACGTTTATCTTTCAACTATTTTGACATCGAAAGGACTAATAAGATACTAAGAAATACACCACAGTATCATTTAAGCTAAGTAGACCATTTAGTAATCCAAAAAAATTTAGAGTAGGAATCAATAAAACAGTATCCCTGAGCTAAAACAAAAACTACCCCTTTCCTTAAATCATTTTAACACCTCATTATTAACCAATATCCAGAATCACACAACAATGAACCTTATTTCAACATTATATGCATATAATTCTATAAAACAGTAGCTAATCATTCTCAAATAAACAAACATGATCAAATTTAGTACATAACTAAAATAAGATTTAAATAGGATAGGATTTGAGATATTACCTTTTGACGGGGCAACCAAAAGAACAAAAGAGGGATTAGAGTCCTAGCCTTCAAACACCAACACCAAAATCTTTTAAGAAGCCCCTTTTCTTCTAGTTTTTTAGCAAATGTAATAGTTCTTTAGTATAATATGATAGTATTTTTGTAATATTTTGTGGTATATTGAGAGTATATTTTATGTGTGAGTATGTATTTTGTAATGGTAGCAGTAGTAAGAGACTAAAGCTTCAAAATCAGTGTGATAATTAAACCCTAGCCTCTTAAAATCCCAGAATTCGAACCCCTCAAAATGGCCAAAGAACTTACTATTTATAGGAACCAAATAGGAATGCTAGGGACAAAAAAGAAAAGGTTCTAGACCCTTCCCTGAATTTCCCCTCCAAATCCACAATTTTCAATTTCAAAATCGGTAAAAACAAAAGGGTTTTTCTCCAAAATCGTACTAATAGTACAAGGCCCCTAATATCACGTGAAAATCGTGCAAAATAGGACAAACAATTCCAAAAATCGGACAAATACGAAAATAATAGCAAACAAATCGTACGATGAGTCATAAAAACAAACAAAAAATACCAGTACACAATCCAAAAAGACCATTGGAAAACAATCAGAGCCTCACACATCGCAACAACAGTACAAGGAAGGGGAATCGACGAGCAAATCGCCACAACACCCCTTTGGGAATTGGTGTGGTAGCGTAAGTTGGCGAAGGCCCTTGTGGACCCCGCCCAGGGCATCCCACGCCACCAAAGGGGTGGGGAAATACCCGTTGATGGTGCAATGATGATGAATCAGTGATGGTGTTATGATGGAACCCTAGCGCCGCCATGGTTCTCTCTCAAAGAGAAAAGATGATTAGGTTTTAAGTGAAAAGGAAAATGACGCGTCTAAAAAAAAGAGGTGGCGGGGGGTTAAGTTAATATTAAAACTTAACTCCCCCTTTAAGACAAATACATGATTTTAAGATAAAATACATCGTTTTAAAACAACGTATTAACTAAGACTGACTTCGTAAAATAATATTTTGATAAAAATAAAAATCATAATATGTATTTTTAGGATACGAGCTTTAAAACGAGCGCAATATTTGACATAGTTTCGACTATTATTTCAAATACGTAAAAGAAATACGATTAAATAGGCCGCAATTCAAACGTTGCCTTTTAATTTGTGATTTTTCCAAATTAGACGGAGCGGGATTTTTGTCTTAATTTTAAAACATGTTCGTAAAGTAAATAACTCTTAATTCCTCATATTCGCCAATTTTCTCTTTTACAGTAATTTAAAAGTCAATTTACAATTTTCTCGGGATTTTTGAAATTTTGATTTTTGAGGTGCATCCTCACTCCGTCTTGGACTCGGGAAATTTGAAAATTAAAATACGTATTTTATAAGGTAAAAATTAGGTGTCAACAACTGCCCCTTCTTGCCATCCTTGAACTACGAATTTGACAAACTTAATTTTTACCGAATAATAGAAATTACAGCTCTTCTTGTGCAATATTTCGAAAGTATGACCGGATCCCCATTTTTGGGCTTCCTACATATCTCAGGCTAAATGAGAGTTTAGCTCGTTTGCAGTTCTGACTCTATAAGGATTATGAAATAAAGAGTTTTTCTTTAAACTATCTCGAGGTGTCCCGAGATAATTATAGGAATATGTCCGAGCCTCGAATTTTGAGTAGCCTACATATCCACGCTTTGGGAATCAGGCCAATTGTAGTTTGACTCGATAGCCCGAAAAGGAATTTCCCTTTATGTGGGAATCCGTTTGATTATTTGATATGATCCTACTTAGCACACTTCATTTCAAGGTTTCAAGGACGAGATATGAGACTTCAAGACAAGCTACATGGAAGATGAAGAAGTTTTTGAGAAAGGACTTATTAGTGTTGATGCTTGAAAATGATCTCCAAACGTCCATTTCGCAAATTGGCTATACTTGCAAACTTGGACAAGATCGGGAGTTGGCTATTTGTGACTTTCAAGAAAGCCATGCATGCAAGGTTGATTAGAGGGCCATCTATGCAAGGAGGGCGTGTTTGGCCATTGAAGATCAATTCTCGAATTGAAGACTAAAAGAAGACTCCAAACAAGGCCCTTACTTCATTAAGGGTAGCATTGTAATTGCCTATTAGTTTCTTTACTTAGCTTGTATATATAGCTTGTCTTCCATTTCATTACTTAGATTTTGGATGATGAATATTTAAGTGATGATAGGATTATCATAGTTTGTTTAGCCTTAGTTTAGTAGCTTTAATCTTTTGAAAATTTTGATTTTAATGTAGTCATTTGTGGATTTCAATTGAATTTCCCTTGCCTTGATTTCATTTTGTTCTTTTTGAATTAGATTGGGAGGTGTTGGATTTAATACATCCAAGGTTGCCCATATTCACCCTGTCCATCTCCCCTTTTCTTCGTATCTTTAAATTCTCGCGTTTTGGATTGATTTGGGTTCTTTCCCCTTCTTTCATATCGTTTCTCTTGAAAATAAGTGTTTATTAGTGTTGATGCTCATGATCTTTTGTAGATCTTGACTCTCGAATAATAATCACGATACTTTGATGTTCGCATGTTTTGAATCCTTTTTCCATCATTTTCTCGTTTCCAAATGTTTCCATCTTTCAAAATTTTGATTTTAATGTAGTCATACCTGAATGGCATTTTGCCGTTTTGTTGATATTGAAGTCATTTTCCGACATTATGTCCGTCTTTTCGCAAATGCTTGTCTGTCTTCTTTCTTTTTTCCTGCAAGTGTGTGTTTTCGGTATTTTTTTTTTTTTTTTGAAAAAATGATCTACTCTTAGATAATAATCAATCTTTGAAACCCATGTTTTCTTGTTTTCATCGTTCAATGATAACTTGTTTCTTACGGCGTCCGCATACCCTACAAAAAAATTTCATTTTCGGCAAGATGTTACTAATTAAAACATGTGTTTTCAAGTGCGGGGTCATTTTTATTTCTTATAACATCCGCCACCCCCGAAAATTTGGACTCACATCATTTTCACATATTGCGGTGTCGCATGTCCCGTTTATCCGCATACAAAGCTTGCGGTATACCGGTTAGTCCACATCACCTTCAGTCAAAAATATCCAAATGTAAACTGCACATCAAAGTGCACTATTATATTCCTTTCATGATGACTACTAACCTCTGTATCCTAAATTACAACATTTAGTCAGAATTTTCAAGTTAACTACTGCATATTCAAGTGCGTAGCCTTTTTTCATGACTTCCACTATTCCCCGAACCATGATTACGTTAATTTGAAATAGATCGCGATAGCGACCGCAAATCTTAAAGTAGGAATCGCATTAGTATTTCAACGATTGCGGACATCAACGTCGAAATTATGCTACCTATTTTTGGCTATATAAATGGATGACGACTCAGCCCCTTCGGCACGTAGTCGTTTAATCCATATCGTCATTTTGAGGAATGAAGCTTACCATGGTGGAAAGACGTACACCTTCATTTTTTGACTCCGGGGAAGAATACCCGCCCATCGATAGGGTTCACATCTTCCAAAAGGACTAGACTCGATTGTGAATACGGCATTTCAATACCGATATCAACGCGTCATTTTAATTTTTTAGATTTTTGGACGTCCACTCAGCCAATGTATCAAGGCAAGCCATGCGACGTCTAGGTTGGGGTCTCAATACCTTAACACAATACCGTTTAGTGGAGACCCAGCTTTTGGTACCGTGATTATATCTTTTAGTAGTCTTTAAAATTTTTCTTTTGTAAAAATCTTAGTGCTCTGCAAAAAATGAACAAACTTATCAGCGTAAAGCGAACTTTACTTAGGGAGGGCTTCGTTACCCTTTCGTATACTCTTTTGCGCCGCTATTCCTTGAAGCTTCTTCTTCACTTGGCTTGTTGTCGTTACCCTGTTTTAAACATTCTAGCAAACGAGTTAGTGTAAAACATCCATGCTTGTTTGTTCCTGCATCCACAGAAAATTTGTCAGTTTCCTATATGGTCGACCGCTCTCCCTGCGCATGGACTTCTTCCGTTCACATTTTGGCAGGAAAGGATGCTCATTTTCCTTAAAATCTTTTATTTTTTCTAGCAGAGCCGAAAAGTTTTTTGGGCGGTGATTTTTTGAGAATATACGTATTTTGGTATATTATATATGTTTCGAAAATGATATATTTAACACATGCCTTTTTAATGTCATGACATTGGTTACTCAAACAAGATCCCCCGCCTCTTTTTCTCCTTCTTTATCTCGACTTGTGAAATTTTTGAATCCCTTTCTAAAATTTTGCCCCAGTTTGTATACATCTTTATACCAACTCGAATTTCGCTATGTCGAAGGAATTTTTGAGATCCTCTCAAAAAAATTTCCCCAATGTAATTGTGTACTTGTCAGTTCTTGGTTTCACCGTGCTAGAGGAATTTTTGAGATTCTCCTCAAAATTCTGCCCCAGTGTAGAAGTTTTAATCAATCTGTTCCTTTAAACTGATATATTTAAAGAATTTTTTAGGGGACCTCAAAAATTCTGCCCCAGTTTCCTTGTGGGGTTACCTTTATCTTTCTCTCGCTAAATCATTTTTGACGTTTCCTAAGGTTTATTGGAAATTTTATTTGAAATGACCGAGCTCGATAGAGCGCCCACGTATCCCATTTCGGGAATCAGGTCGAAACGTAGTTCGGGGTAAACATATTGGAAATTTTTTGTGAGACCGAACTCAAAAGAGCGCCTACATATCCCAAATGGGAATCAGGTCATAACGTAGTTCAAAACACATAATTTTGGGATTTTTTTGGTTAAAGCGACCGAGCTTGGAAAAGCGCCTACGTATCCCCTTATAAGTATAGGGAATCAGGTCCTTGCGTAGTTCGTACATAATTTTGGATTTGTTTTTTTCTAAGAAAAATGTGAGATTACAAGCAAAGGTAATCAAAGCAACATAAACTATAAAAACTCTGGATCTTCGCAGTCGTCTTCTGCTTCACACATAGTATCTCTTGATGGCATCTGAATTTATTACACTTGGCCACTCCTGACCATCCATTTCAGCAAGTACTACAGCTCCTCCTAATAGTACCTTTCATACCATATAGGGGCCTTGCCAATTTGGTGTGAACTTTGCTTTGTATTCTTCTTCATTAGGGAATATTCTTTTGAGCACCAATTGCCCAATTTGAAACACCCTAGTTCTCATATGTTTGTTGAAAGCTCGCGCCATCCTTTGTTGGTATAGTTGACCATGGCAAATAGCAATCATCCGCTTTTCATCTATCAAAGCCAGTTGTTCATATCTTTTGCGGATCCATTCCACATCGTCCAACTCAGCTTCTTGTATTATCCAAAGTGAAGGGATTTCTACTTCGGCTGGTATTACTGCTTCAGTGCCATACACCAACAGGTATGGAGTGGCTCCAGTTGAAGTTCGCGAGTGCGATATCCCAGTAATGCATAAGGCAATTGTTCATGCCAGTCTTTATAGTTATCAATCATCTTTCGGAGGATTTTCTTGATGTTTTTGTTGGTGGCTTCTATAGCCCCATTCATTTGCGGTCGGTATGCGATTGAATTCTGGTGACTGATTCGAAATTGCGCACACTTGTCTTTCATCAAGTGGCTATTCATATTAGCCCCATTGTCTGTTATGATTGATTCTGGGATGCCAAATCAACATATGATGTTGTTGCGCACAAAATCTGTGACTACTTTCTTTGTTACTGATGAATAAGATGCTGTTTCCACCCACTTGGTGAAGTAATCTATGGAGACCAAAATGAAGCGGTGTTTTTTTGACGCAGCTGGCTCAATTGGCCCTACGACATCCATGCCCTAAGTTGCGAATGGCCAAGGCGACGTCATAGCATTTAGTTCTATTGGAGGAACCTTTATCGAATCTCCATGAATTTGAGACTTGTGACATTTTTGGACGAATTTGCCACAATCATTCTCCATAGTCATCCAGTAATAATCTATTCTTAAGATTTTCTTCGCTAGCACAAACCCATTCATGTGAGGTCCGCAGGTTCCAGCATGCACTTCTTCAATCAATTTTGTAGCTTTGACAGAGTCAGCACATCTAAGAAATCCCAAATCTAGAGTTCTTTTGTACAAGACATTCTTGTTGAGGAAGAAACCATTCGCCAACTTCCTGATAGTTTTTTTCTGATTGATGGTGATTCCTTTGGGATATTCTCCTTTTTCTAAGTACACTTTGATGTCAGTGTACTAAGGTTTTCCATCAATCTCTGCCTCTACAAAAGCACAGTGGGCTGGTTGATCTCTGATTTCAATTTTGACAGGATCAATGTATCTACTGTCGGGATGCTAAATCATGGATACTATTGTTGTTAATGCATTAGCAAACTCATTTTGGGGTCTTGGAATATGTTTGAACTTGATTTCTTGGAACCGATCTTCCAATCTTTGCACAAGTCCTACATACGGTGTGATCTTCTCATTTTTACTGGCCCACTCTCCTCGAACTTGATGAATCAACAACTTTGAGTCGCCGATTACCTGAAGATCTTTCACATCCATATCGAGGGCTAAATGTAGACCCATGATACATGCTTCGTACTCAGCTATGTTGTTGGTGAAACCGAAGCTCAACTTGGCCGCCACTAGATAATATTGGCTCAAGTCTGAAACCAAGACAGCTCTGATTCCTGATTCTTTAAAGTTGATCGCTCCATCAAAGTATACTTTCCATCCCGACTCATCTTCAATTTCTTCGCCTTCCATTATCATTACTTCTTCATCCGGGAAGTAAGTCCACAAAGGTATGGGATTGTCATCTACTGGGCTTCCTGCCAGTGCTTGCCCTTTAGCTACTTTCTGCGCGACGTATTGAATGTCGAACTCACTTAACAGCATTTGCCATTTGGCCAACTTCCCTATGGGCATAGGCTGGCGAAAGATGTACCTTAGTGGATCCATTCTTGAGATCAAATGGGTCGTGTATGCAGCCATATAATGTCTCAACTTCTGAGATACCCAGGTTAGAGCGCAACACGTCTTTTCCACCAAGGAATATCTGGATTCGCAGGGTGTGAACTTCTTACTGATGTAATAGATGGCTCTCTCTTTCTTGCCTGTTTCGTCATTTTGTGCCAACATGCATCCAAAAGCATTTTCTGATACTGACATGTATAACACCAAAGGACTTCCCGGCCTTGGCGCGACCAAAACAGGTGGATTCGACAGGTATCTTTTAATCATGTCAAAGGCTTTCTGACAGTCCTCTGTCCATTTAGTTGGAGCATCTTTCTTGAAGAGTTTGAGGATTGGCTCTATGATCACGTGGACTGGGCGATGAAGCATCCGATGTAATTCAACCTTCCTAAGAAACTCATGACCTCTTTCTTTGTTCTTGGCGGTGGTAGTTCTTGGATTGCTTTGATCTTGGTGGGATCTAATTCAATACCATGACGACTGACTACGAACCTGTCACGACCCAAACTGATGGGCCATGACTAGTGCCCGAGTTGGATACTCGTATACGAACCTGTTATATATAATCAGACTGCCAATGTGGAAATCAGTAAAGCATGCTGTAGACTCATAATGCCATATATCAGAATAAACCTGTCTCCTAAGGAGTCACAGTTAACCAAACATAACAAATTATGCAAGCCGACAAGGCTGCCACTATACACGGGAATATCCAGAACGAACTACATCTGTATAGCTGACCAAACCATATATACATAACCCACACATGTCTTCAGACCTCTAAGAATATATTAGTGGAATATGACGGGTCAGGGCCCCGCCGTACCCCTGAATATGCATAAGTCTATGTCAAAAGGATCTGTACCAAAAGGACTCAAGCTCTAGAACAGTGGAGCTCTTCAAGCAGTTGAGCAGAAGTCCTAGGCTGGTGGATCACCAAACTGAGTATCGGTACCTGCGGGGTTGAAACGCAGCCCCCGATAAAAGAGGGTCAGTACGAATAATGTATTGAGTATGTAATGCACAAATAACAACACATATGGATATGAAAGGTAACATGGAATGGGAGGGATAACTTGTACATCTTAAAATCATATGAGACAAGCACCTATATATATATATATATATATATATACATATATATATATATATATATATATATATATATATACATATAAAATATAAATATTGGTGTTACGAAACGTGCAACCCAATCCATAAATGTCACACCCCACCCTAGGTAAGGCGTGATTGGCACCCGGCACCTTACAGGAATCGAGCGAACAAACTTATAACTTACATCCTTCGTGTCTCAAATGGAAACAATAAGATCAAGAGGCTAAATATAAACATAATATCATACATAAGTAAATGTACAATAGACCCATGATGCCGACATTACTACTGTCACACTATGACTAAGCTGTATGTAGGAACTGTCTGCAAAGCCTCTATGACAATGACTGACTGAGGTATACAAGTCGGGACAGGGCCCCCGACGTACCCTTAACCAATTCATATATATATATATATAGACTCAGACTCGGCAATGCTCCAGGAAGAAGTGGAGCCACCACTCAAGACCAGTACCTGAAGGCAGCCTAAGATGAAAGATCATCGTCTCGTTTATCTACACCTGCGGGCATGAACGCAGCGTCCACAAGAAGGGACGTCAGTACGAGCAATGTACTGAGTATGTAAGGCATGAATAGTAGTATGATATCAGAATGAAGATAACATAAGATAAAGTAAGTAATTATACCTCATACTCTTCTCAAGATCTCTATCATGTAAACTACTTGTCTACAGGAAAAACATTTCATACACATCCATACACAACATACATACATATGCATTCACATTCACTTACTATACATACATCTGTCATATCCGTACTCGGCCCTTGCGGGACTCGATTTTATCCTTACTCGGCCCTTGCGGGACTCGATGTTATCCGTACTAGGCCCTTGCGGGACTCGATGTTATCCCCAACTGATCAGTGGGAGTGCAATGCATACATACATACATATACATAAAAATACATAAATGAAATCAACATCATAATTAGCATTATCATTATCACTATATCCTTCCTTGAAGGATCAACCATCGTAAGGTGTAGTCGACGATGTCATGGGAGTCTCGAGAATCACGAACTTAGATAGCATTAGAAATAGAATTGTCATCGCTACATCTCACCTCGAAAGAACAAGTATTATGACATGAGATCAATTACAAAGAATAGTCTCAAGATCATGAATAAGCTCAATAATATCATAAGGATCATGAGATTCATAGACTTCTAGCATTTTGGAAGCAAGGATATTATGGATATGGCACAAAGGTTATAACAAAAGAATCATGCCTTTAGAAAGAAAGGGTTTAGCTTTAACATACCTTTTTGGTCGCCTTAACTTTAACTACTCAACGCTTATCCTCCCAGGCTCGTAAATCTATATTCAAGAAAATTTATACTATTGTTAGACACACCTTTACACGCTTGTCTTAGTCCTTCAAATAAATCTTTCTAGAATCTGCCAAAATTTCGGCAGCATCTCCCCTATATTCCTTACCTCCTCCAAATGCCAAAACAACTCCCAAACAATACCAACAACATCAACAACCATATCAATACCAATATATTCCATAAAGCATCCCACACAATGTTTCTCCAACATTCAAACCAACCATAACAACATCCATAATACCATAATCAAAGAATTATATTCAATTAGTCTCAAATTAATCCAAAATTCTCTTTCAAACTCACCTCATGGCCATCAACTTTAATTCAACTCTTTATGATTTTTCTCCTATGATTCTGTCACGACCCAAACCGACGAGCCGTGACAAGGGGTCTGACCTCTAGCGACCAAACACCCCTAAACACTAATCTGAAACATGTTGAACATCAATAGCCTATAAATGGCACAAACTAATCTCATAAAGAGGAAACATCCGAACTCTGTACAATCTGCATATATATACACAACATGCGAAAGAACAGTGCAAGCCAGCTAGGCTACCATATATACTGTACACAAAAGAATAAAGCCGACAAGGCTACATCATCCGACTAATACATACAACTGTCTATAGACCTCTACTGGAATGGAAGCTATAGAAAGGATGGGACAAGGCTCCGTCGTACCAATCTATATACATCTCAAAAGAATGGCCTACCAAAATAGACTGCAACTCCCGATCGAATGGAGTGCACTGATCGCTGATGGATAAGGGTCCTACTAAGCTGGACCACCTCCCTGTCTACCTGTGCCTGCGGGCATGAACGCATCTCCCCCAGAAACGGGGAGTCAGTACGGATAATGTACTGAATATGTAAGGAATACGACAACATGTATATACATACAGAAATCATGGATAAGATCTGAACTCATAAGCTGAAATAACTATTTGCATGAATCTGTATGAACTAGTATCTGTCTGCATCTGACTGAATCTGTATGTCGGAACACATGGACATGCATATATATATGTATACTAGTAGGCACACACCTCATTGTTACATCACAGGCCACACCCTCACCCCCTGTCAAGCGTGCCTTTCTCATGTGTATATATATATATATATATATATATCCCAACATCATAAGCCACTCATGGACCACTCATAGGCCACACCTTCAGCCCCTGTCAATGTGCCTTTCACATGTACAACGTAATATCACAGGTCACACCCTCACCCCCTGTCAAGTGTGCCCTTCACTATACCCCTGAGAATTGAAAGTGAATGCATAGTGCAAGTAGCAAGTAGAACGAACGATGGATTCTTAAAATAATAAAATGACGGTTGCCTCTCATGGGCCTTCTTGGACTCATACTTCTGGACAAGAAATCACAAGGTCCGAATATGGGGAAATACCATAGCCGGGATACGGGAACATCAAAACTGTATTTCTCTTAGTACTTATAAGAATAGAGTAATATGGAAACTCTCGTACTCATTTATCGGTTCATATCATAAGATCATGCCAAAAAAGAAGAAGGAATAACCTTAATATACCTTGACGTATATCAAATCGCCCAACTTCTACTTCTTGAACTTGTAAATCTACAATTAAGATAACATAAACCTTAATTAGGCTACTTGCATTGCTTACTAATCATCCCCAAGCACGTATAAAGCTTAACGAATCATAGACGACCATCTCCTTTATAAGCTTACAATGATAGCGCCTATATATATCCAAATATACGTAAATCCATCCCTAATCATTTCTTTAAAATAGTCTCATGCCACTACCCTACCCTTCATCAATCTATCACTTCCACAAATACCCTTTCTTTACCTAAAATCACTAAAGCTCTTGATAGCAAACTCAAATACAAGGGTAGGAATCATTTACATACTTGAGGGGTCAAGAATCCCAAGAATAACTTTAGTGGTCCGGTTCGATGAGCGGGTCGACGGTCCGTCGACGTACTCGTCGACTTGCGCCTGTAGAATGCAGGGCTGCGGAACCCTATCGACGTCGCACAACGATGGCCCGTCGACAGGTTCGATGACTTGTCGATCTTGACTGGTGTCTGCAGACTTTTTAATTCAGTTCAGACAGCGTCGATTCGATTCGTTCAACTTCTATCCCTGAAAATCACCAGGAATTCCTACTGGTACTATTGCACATGGGGTAGGACACTTTCTATCTCCAAAACTTGGGCTCGGGTCTCGATTCCCAAGGCATACCCAACTAGGTAATCATAAGTTCTACCACTACGAAGATGAGGGGTGTAACATTCTTTCCCCCTTAGGAACATTCGTCCTCGAATGTTCGAACAATCCTGGGTTATAAAAATTTCGGCATAGTCTCCCCTGTACTTATATCAATCCGTCCTGTACACAACAACCCAAAATAATGCCTCACAGGGACACATACTATAACATATAATACTATGGCCCCACACGACCAATCACGATAACTGAATTGAAATAATACCTGAGAAAAGTGATGCCTCTGACTGCACCTCCTGTACTGCTGGGAACAATTGCAGGTACTTAACCTTCATCGCTTCTTCCGCTTCCCAAGTCATTTCTGCAACATTATTATTCTTCCACAAGACTTTAACAGAGGCTACATCTTTGGTTCGCAACCGACGGACCTGCCTGTCTAATATAGCCCCCGGAACCTCTTCGTACGATAACTGCTCTGTCACCTGGATATCATTCACTGGTACAACTCTTGAACGATCTCGATACACTTACGAAGCATTGATATATGAATTACTGGATGCATCGATTCTAACTCCGAAGGCAATTCCAGCTCATATGCCACTGTACCCACTATACGAATGATCTTATATGGCCCAATATATCGACGGCTTAGCTTACCCTTCTTACCAAACCTCATCACTCCCTTCATAGGCGAAACTTTTAGGAACACCCAGTCGCCCATTTTGAACTCTAGCTCATGTTGCCGATTATCCGCATAAGATTTCTGTCGGCTCTGGGGTGTTAGCAACCTCTCTCTAATTACCTTCACCTTATCAACTGCTTGCTGAATTAGGTCTGGGCCTAGCAACTGATTTTCCCTAATTTCAAACCACCCTATGGGCAATCTACACCTCCGCCCATATAAGGCTTCATAAGGAGCCATTTGAATACTGGAATGGTAACTGTTGTTATATGCGAACTCGATAAGAGGCAAATGATCCTCCCAATTGCCCTGAAATTCAAGCACACAAGCTCTAAGAATATCCTCAAGGGTATGTATAGTACGCTCTGCTTGTCCATCTGTCTGCGGGTGGAATGCGGTGCTAAGACTCATTTGAGTCCCCAATCCCTGCTGGAAAGACTTCCAGAATCTGGCTGTGAACTGTGCCCCCCTATCTGAAATGATGGCGGAAGGAACACCATGGAGTCGTACAATCTCCCTAAGATAAAGCCTCGCATAATCCTCGGCTGCATAAGTAATCTGACGGAAAAGAGAAAAATGGTGACTTTGTGAGCCTATCAACTATGACCCATATCGAATCACACTTCCGCTGAGTACGGGTAACCCTGTAATGAAGTCCATATTAATTACCTCCCACTTCTATGTCGGAATCTCCATAGCTTGCAATAGACCTCTAGGCTTCTGGTGCTCTATTTTGACTTGCTGACAATTTGGATACTGAGCGACAAATTCTGCTATATCTCTTTTCATACCATCCCACCAATAAACTTCCTTGAGATCATGGTACATCTTTGTTGAGCCTGGATGAATAGAATAGCGGGAGTAATGTGCCTCTCCCATAATCTGCTGACGGAGTCCTGCAACACTAGGGACACACAATCTACCTCGATATCTAAGTACCCCATCACCTGTGATCACAAAGGGTGTCTTTTCTTTCTGAGGTGTTGTATCTCGGTAATGAACTAGAACAAGATCCTCGTACTGATGCTCCTTTATATCAACTACCAAGGATGATACCACTGTGTCTTGAACAGTAACTCCTGCATTACCTGAGTCTAGCAATTGAACTCCAAGGCTAGCCAATCGATGAATCGGCTACCACATTAGCCTTCCCGGGATGATATAGAATGTTCACATTATAATCTTTTAACCTCTCCAACCATCGCCTTTGACGCAAGTTCAAATCCTTCTATGTAAACATGTACTGGAGGCTTTTATGATCAGTATAGATATCAACATGGACACCGTACAAGTAGTGCCTCCATATCTTCAAGGCATGAATCACTGCTGCTAACTCAAGATCGTGGGTTGGATAATTCTTCTCGTGCTTCTTCAACTGCCTAGAAGCATAGGCGACAACCTTACCGTGTTGCATCAATACACAACCCAATCCAACACACACGAAGCATCGCAATATACCACATAGCCATCTGCTCCGTTTAGAAGAGTCAAAACTGGTGCTGAAGTTAGCTTATCCTTCAACGTCTGAAAGCTCTGGTCACAAGCGTCTGTCCATTGGAACTTAACTAATTTCTGAGTCAACTTGGTTATTGGGGCTAAAAGAGAGGAAAATCCTTCTACAAACCTCCTATAGTAACCTGCCAAGCCCAAGGAACTACGTATCTCCATCGGTGCCGTAGGCCTTGGCCAATTCTTCACAGCCTCAATCTTCTGGCATCCACTCTAACACCTTCTTCTGAAATAATGTGACCCAGAAAAGCCACAGAGTTCCACTAGAACTCACACTTAGAAAACTTGGCATACCACTCTTTACCTAGAAGAATTCCAAGCATTATCCGTAGATGTTCTGTATGATCGGCCTCGACGGCGAATAAACCAGAATATCGTCTATGAACACAATCACGAACAAATCTAGAAAGGGCCTGAATACACGATTCATCAAATCCATGAATATGGCTGGGGCATTAGTTAGCCCGAACGACATAACACGGAACTCATAGTGACCATATCTAGTTCGGAATGCCATCTTCGGGATGTCTTCCTCCTTCACCCTAACCTGGTGGTATCCTGACCTCAAGTCCATCTTCGAGAAATACTTGGCGCCTTGCAAATGATCAAATAAATCATCAATCCTCGGGAGCGGATACTTATTCTTTACAGTCACTCTTTTCAATTGCCTATAATCAATACACATTCGCAAAGAGCCATTCTTCTTTCTTACAAATAACACTGGGGCTCCACACGGTGATGTACTAGGCCTAATAAAGCCCTTCTCAAGCAAATCTTTCAACTGCTCCTTCAATTCCTTCAAATCCGCAGGTGCCATCCTATAAGGAGGAATAGATATTGGCTGAGTGCCTGGCAATAAGTCAATAGCAAAATCGATCTCCCTCTCTGAGGGAATGCCTAGAAGCTCATCTGAAAACACCTCTGGAAACTCATTAACCACAGGGACAGACTGAAAAGTCAGCGACTCTGCTTGCACATCTTGAACTCGAACTAGGTGAAAAATATACCCTTTTCTGATCATCTTCTCCGCCTTAAGGTAGGAAATAAACCTGCCCCTCGGCGAAGCAGCATTACCCTTCCACTCTAGGACTGGCTCGCCGGGAAACTGAAATCGAACTATCTTTGTTCTGCAATCAACATTAGCATAACAGGAAGCCAACCAATCCATTCCCATAATAACGTCAAAATCAATCATATCTAGCTCAATCAAATCCGCTACAGTGTGGCGGTCACAAACTATAACGACACAACCCCGATATACTTGCCTAGCTATGACCGGATCGCCAACTGGCATAGACACCTCAAATGGTTTGATCAACTCGGGCTCTATCCCAAACTTGCCAGCAAAAAATGGTGTAGCATATGATAAAGTAGATCCTGGATCGATCAATGCATACACATCATAGGAGGAAACTGATAATATACCTGTGATAAAATCAGGAGAAGACTCACGATCCTGCCTACCAGCTAATGCATATACGCGGTGCTGAGGACCACTCGAGCTGGACGCTCCACTCCTCCTCCTACCTCGTCCTGTCGGTGACTGAAAGGCTTGCCCCAAAGGGCGCACTGCAGAAGAAGAAGAACCAGCTACAGACCCTGTAGGTTGAACAGTGCCCATGCCACCTCCTAACGGATAATTCCTCATCATATGACCTGGTCGGCCACAAGAATAACAGGCATTTGATCCCAATCGGCACTGCCCGATATGTAACCTACCACTGGGCACACCGTGGTAAGGGTGGCCTCATCTGTCCTGACTCTGGTCTGTACTGGGAGCCTGATGCTCTAGAACTCTAGGCCGCTCCGGAATAAGAAGATCGATTAAACCTCGGGCCTGAAAATCGCGAAAGTACACTCCCTACCGAATGATATGAATACTGGGAATGCTGCTGCCTCTGTCCTCCCCTGGACTCACTTCCAATGTCGAAAGATCTAGCCCTCTTACCATGGCCTCGATCACGGTCACGCTCTGCCCCCCTCTGACGCTTGCGATCTTCCAGATTCTGTGCATATACCTGTATACGGGAGATATCCATGCCTGGCTGTAATGCAGCAGTCGTACAAGCATCTACCAAATGTGGCCCTAAACCAGCCGCAAAACGGTGAACTCTATCCTCCATCTCAGCCACCATGGGCGGGCATATCTAGCCATAGAATCAAAATACCACACAATACTCTTGGACACTCATGCTGCCCTGCTCAATACGTAGAAATTTGTCTGCTCGGGCTCGCCTGACCTCAGGAGGCAAATAATGGTGGATAAAAGCATCTGCGAACTCTCACCAAACAGCTGGAGGAGCATTCTCCCCTCTAGATAACTCCCAAGTCTGATACCACTGTACTGCAATATCACGAAGCCTATATGAAGCTAACTCCACCGACTCAACCTCACTTGCATGCATAACCCTCAAAGTCCTCTGCATACCATCAATGAAATCCTGGGGATCCATATTCTGCTTTATCACTGAAAATTCTGGAGGATCTAACTCAAGGAAAGTCTTAACCCTCGAACTACCAGCTCCCTGCCGCTGAGCCTGAGCGGCTACTAATCTGGTCAATAACTGTACAGCATCCCTCATATCCTGGCCTGGTGCATCTGGGGCGAGGAACTGGGACGGGTGCTGGAGACGGTGTATGCGATGTGTCGGATGGGCTCTCACTCTCGAATCTCATCCTCGAGCCACAAGTGGCTGCCGAGTACGGCTAGTGGCCTCTCCCCGTGGCTTTCTTGCCTTTCTGGGAAGCTGTAGCTTTCTTGGGAGGCATTGCTAAAATCATAAAAATTCATCAGAAAGCGAACGCCTAACACATGGCTCTATCGCACAATCTAGGAGAGAAAGAATGACATAATCCTAAATGTCTTGTAGCCTCCTGTTTAAAAGTGTGGTGTACAACACGCCCATAAATAAGACTCTACTAGACACGGTCTGTAGACAACCCTAGGACGGAACTGCTCTGATACCACTTCTGTCACAACCCAAACCGATGAGCCGTGACAAGGGGTCTGACCTCTAGCAACCAAACTCCCCTAAACACTTATCTGAAACATGCTGAACATCAATAGCCCATAAATGGCACAAACTAATCTCATAAAGAGGAAATATCCGAACTCTGTACAATCTGCATATATATACACAACATGCGAAAAAACTGTGCATGCCAGCTAGGCTACTATATATATTGTACACAAAAGAATAGAGCCGACAAGGCTACATCGTCCGACTAATACATACAACTGTCTACAGACCTCTACTGGAATGGAAGCTGTAGAAAGGACGGGACAGGGCCCCGTCGTACCCATCTATATACATCTCAAAAGAATGGCCTACCAAAATAGACTGCAACTCCGGATCAAATGGAGTGCACTAATCGCTGCTGGATAAGGGTCCTACTAAGCTGGACCACCTCCACATCGTCTACTTGTATCTGCGGGCATGAACGCAGCCCCCCGAGCAACGGGGAGTCAGTACGTATAATGTACTGAATATATAAGGAATACGACAACATGTATATACATTTAGAAATCACGGATAAGATCTGAACTCAAAAGCTGAAATAACTATCTGCATGAATCTGTATGAACTAGTATCTGTCTGCATCTGACTGAATCTGTATGTCGGAACACATGGATATGTATATATATATGTATATCTAGTAGGTACACACCTCATTGTTACATCACAGGCCACACCTTCACCCCTGTCAAGCGTGCCTTTCTCATGAATATATATATATATATATATATATATATATATATACACACACACACACACATATATATATATATACACACACACACATATATATATACACACACACACACATATATATATATATATACACACACACATATATATATATACACACACACACATATATATATATATACACACACACACATATATATATATATATATATATATATATATATATATATATATATATATATATATACACACACACACACACACACACACACATATATATATATATATATATATATACATATATACACACACACATATATATATATATACACACATATATATATATATATATATATGTATATATATATATATATCTCAATATCATAGGCCACTCATGGACCACTCATAGGCCACACCTTCACCCCCTGTCAAGCGTGCCTTTCACATGTACAACGTAATATCACAGGTCACACCCTCACCCCCTGTCAAGTGTGCCCTTCACTGTACCCCTGAGAACTGAAAGTGAATGCATAGTGCAAGTAGAACTGAACGACAGGATTCTTAAAACAATAAAATGACAGTTTGCCTCTCATGGGCCTTACTGGACTCATACTACTAGGACAAGAAATCACAAGGTTTGAATATGGGGAAATACCATAGCCGGGGTACGGGAACATCAAAACTGTATTTCTCTTAGTACTTATAAGAATAGAGTAATATGGAAACTCTCTTACTCGTTTATTGGTTCATATCATAGGATCATGCCCAAAAAAGAAGGAATAACGTTAACATACCTTGACGTATATCAAATCGCCCAACTTCTACTTCTTGAACTTGTAAATCTACAATTAAGATAACATAAGCCTTAATTAGGCTACTTGCTTTGCTTACTAATCATCCCCAAGCACGTATAAAGCTTAACGAATCATAGACGACCATCTCTTTTAAAAGCTTACAATGATAAATACCTATATATATCCAAATATACGTAAATCCATCCCTAATCATTTCTTTAAAATAGTCTTATGCCACTACCTTACC
Organism: Lycium ferocissimum; assembly: GCF_029784015.1. Classification (NCBI taxonomy): domain Eukaryota; kingdom Viridiplantae; phylum Streptophyta; class Magnoliopsida; order Solanales; family Solanaceae; genus Lycium; species Lycium ferocissimum. The sequence goes on along the minus strand of NW_026726798.1, from coordinate 1,225 downwards.
CTTCATCAATCTATCACTTCCACAAAAACCCTTTCTTTACCTAAAATCACTAAAGCTCTTGATAGCAAACTCAAATACAAGGGTAGGAATCATTTACATACCTTGAGGGGTCAAGAATCCTAAGAATCACTTTAACTTCAACTCCCTAAGCCTCCCATTCTTGGAGAAATCCTAGAAATAACCTTTTTTTTCACAAGCTTGGGTTTACGGGGTCCGGATCTTGTCAAATCTTCACTACTATGCCATAAATATTGGGAGAGCAAAATATTAGGGATTTTTGATCTAGGAATGACAGAAAATAAGACATAAAGTCATGGACCACGTATTTATACTCGGAGAATTAAATGCTTCAGTGGTCCGGTTCGACGAGCGGGTCGACGACCCATCGACGTTTCGACGGTCCGTCAACCTACGCCTGCAGAATGTAGGGCTGCGAAACACTGTCGACTTCGTACAACGACGGCCCGTCGACAGGTTCGACGACCCGTCGATCTTGGTATGTCTGCAGGCTTTTCTAATTCGGCTCAGACCGCATCGATTCGATTCATTCAACTTCTATCCCGGAAAATCACCAGGAATTCCTGCTGGTACCATTGCACACGGGGTAGGACACTTTCTATCTCCAAAACTCGGGCTCGGGTCTAGATTCCTAAGGCATACCCAACGAGGAAATCATAAGTTCGACCACTACGAAAACGAGAGGTGTAACAGATTCTTTCCATTCTACGAATTGCTAAACCTTTATATCATCTTAATCATGTAAATAATAGCAAGAACATACCTTATAGTAGAATGACTTCACTTTATTAACCCTTTCCAAGATCAAGTTCAACACCACCTTAAGATGAAACAAGAACAATTATAAGTGTGGTTCTCAGCGACCTTTATTAAGATTTGTAGCGATTCTTTCGCCGTAGCAGTCTGATCTTGTGCGATTCGTAGCACGCGTTTCTACTCTTCAGCTGAACTTGTAACGCCCATAATTCTCTACTCCGATATCGTATCGACGAGCGGTTTGTTGCGTTGGAAACTAGACTCGATGAACTTCATTTTAGGCTTTTGAAACACCTTAAAACTCTTAATATACTAGGAGATATACCCCTCCACACTTGACCCAAAATTCTATCAACTTTTTTTCATATTTTCGACAAACTTATTTTCTTCGATTTGCTTGGTCCCGGAGTTTCCCATAGCTTATTATATGAACGTAAACCGTCATGACCAT
>NW_026726797.1:0-38237 GCF_029784015.1 Lycium ferocissimum | reverse complement strand
TCCCGGGATATTTCCAGTAGATGACATTTAAATGACTGAGGAATTGTCTTATGAGAAGCAACCTGTAGCTATTCTGAATTGTCAGGTAAGAAGGTTGCGTACCAGGGACATACCCCCTGTTAAAATCTTATGGCGAAACAATAATAGGAAAAGAAACTCCCCCGAAATGCTCGTGAGACCCTATAAGGCTAATTTAACATTCGAGGACGAATGTTCAAAAGGGGGGGAGGATGTTATATCCCGTGTTTTTGCGCATTTGAAAAACTTGGAATAATCTTGCCATATGGGAAATAAGGCTATGTTTTTATATTATTTAACATATGTGTGATATTCATGAGAATTATTGAAGCGAAAATACGGAAGAAGGTCAAGGGCGAAATTGGAATTTTTGGAAAATTTGTTTCGGGAATTATAAAATGTGATCCATGAATCATTGGGCTAAAAAAAAAGAGAGAAATTGAGGACCAAATAGATGGGGTGGCCAGCCATGAGGCCATGTGTCACACCCTAACCTTATTAGGGTGTGATGGGCACCCGACCCCGTATTCGGAGTCGAGCGAACCCTCAGACTCTGATTACATACATATTCTTTTTCAATTTCCAAATCAGATCACATGGAACATACGAAGGACTTTCAAAAGAATCGAGAACGTACATCGTCTTAGGCGGCCATGTGTATCAAACATATCAAACATATCACACAAATCCGTGGGCAAAGGAATGTACGTGCTGAACATACATGCGTGTACAAAACATATAGGCCATTCGGCCACCATAGCAAACGGGGGCCGCTCGAGGCACAAATCTCGGACCCACGACTCGTAACGCAAAGTCTCTAACACACATCGAAATCACAACTCGGGTATGCTCCGACTCGGCGACACTCGGAGGGAAATGGAGCTCGCCAATCTCGCCGAAACTCTCCCAGCAAAGTCTTCCCGATCATACGGGTGTACCACGTGGCATGAAACGCGCGGCCCGAAAAAGGGGGTCGGTACGGAATATGTGCGAGTATGAAAGGCGAAATACGAGAAATGAGAATCATGATCGAATCAAATGTACGAATATAGCCGACGAAATCATAACCGAGATCCGGATGTACGAGAACATATGTACGATATGCGAGTAACGAAACAAATACGAAGTGACGGATCAAACCACGCGAGAATGCAAAGGTACGGAATGCAAATAAAAATCATGCATGGGCTCGAGAACGTGGTCACCCCCCGACGCCGGTGCCACAACACATCATACTCCAGAAAGATTTCAAATCTCCGTACAAACTCCGAACACATCGTAACATCATACACATCATATCATCGAATATATCGAAGCCATATCACATCATAACACCGTAGACGGTAACCGGCCCTATCGCGAGGTCTCGAAACCGTAACACATCATGCTCCGAATATGTCATAATGCGCACGAAATAAACCGGCTCGGGACTCGGCGAAGAAATCGTAACATATGCACGAACGAGTAGTGAGAAACTAAATGCACATAAACCAAGACCCGATGAAATAATCGGACGTTCATAATGGATTATTTCATAACGAATACTTATATCAATCTTCTTATCGGAATATTTATATCGAGTAATACTTATATCGAAACACTTATGTCGGAATATTGATATCAAGGTTAGGAATACTCATACTTATATCAGAATACTCAACTCAGAATACCTATTCCAAATTTCTTGTATCAGAATTTCTCATGTCAGAACGCTTGTGTCAAATATTTACATCAGAATATCTATATCCGGATGCTTAGACCGAATGTTTATATCGGATACGTATACCGGGAATGCTTAAATCGGGAATTCGTCACATCGTAATTACTAGATACTTAAATTAGGGGGGACATACGACTCCTAAGCAGTTCGGAATCACAGAATAGAATAACCCGAATATACATATCAATATCACACCTTACTTGGCTCTAAGACATGCCAAAAGAAAGAAAGGAAGAAAGGGTAAGCCTTACATACCTGTGCCGCGACCAACTAGTTATGCTTATTTGTCCAAACTTGTCAATCTACATACCAAAGAATTTACATAATCATTTAATCCATTGTTATTCACTTGTCTCAACTTTTCAAATAAATTCACTTATATTCTGCCGAAATTTCGGTAGCACCTCCCCCGAAAAATACACCGTCCCGAGAATATGGCTCGGCCCAAACCAACATCAACAAACCCGAGAATTCAACTCGGCCAATCCAACAACATTACTAGCAGCTATACTTCAAACAACACTTCTATATTCAATTCAATTCACATAATATTCCAACAACTCAATTACCATATTACTTTACCCGAAACCTTCCAATTCCCAACAACTATACATTTCATCATCATTCATGTATACTAACTTCAACAACAACCTTCCATCTTCATTACATAATTCATAACGACGACAACTAGAATATCAAATAATATCAATTTACATTAACTTACCAAAACACCTCTTATCCGACCATAACCACTTCTTACATATTTTCATGCAATATAAGAATTCAAGCTAATGCCGCATTAACTTCCTCAACATTCAAGTAATGATTACAACTTCATTTTAAACCATCAAACCTTCATTTTTCTTCATGGAATCTATAACACAACAACAAAAATATCAAATAGAATTTGGGCACCATAACTTGCCAAACCACACCTCTATTCGGCCTCAATAACAAAATTCATATTTTTGTGAATTTTTCATCCATTTCTATACGGCACAACAACAACCAACATACTACGTAAAATAATTAGTTCATCACCCTTACACAACACCAACACACACGGCCAAACACACCACATGCATACGGCCACAACACAACATCAATATTCTTTATGAATTTCATCCATTTCTACACACCACAACATTCACAAGCATCCATAACATGGAAAAGAAGGTTGAATTCTTACCTTTTTCCTTCAACTTCCTCACTTAGCTAAGGTTGGAATTTTGCACCAAAGAGTGATTCTCTTGCTTCAACAAATATACCATGTTGAAGAGAATCCTTGAATTAGTAGAAATACATGAAGAAACAAATTTTTGGAGCAAGATTTCCAAGGCCTAATTTCTCCATGGTTGGCCGAATGGCCCCCATTTCATTCTCCCTCTCTTCTTTGTTTTCTTTCTTTCTCCAAATTCTTGAATTAAAAGATGACTCCTCATATATATATACATGCCTTCCACCATTTTTCCATATTTATGTTTTAGTCCCTCAATTAAGAAAATTTTAGCACATAGCCCCTTTCTTTATTTTTCTAGAATTTTCTTGAAATTCCACCAAAGATGACTTATTTTGTCATCTTATTTTTTTTTTTTTTCTCACATGGTCAATATGACCTTTTGGAACATTCAAGAAACTTGTGTGAAATTTCCGTTTTGCCCCTCGACTTTTCTCAATATTACCATTTTACCCCTGGCCTTCCACATTATTTCCACGGCCCATTTTGCGAATTTCTCTTTTTTCCCTTAACCTTTCACAATATTTCCATACTAATAATAGTCATAAATAACAACTCGTCCATTAAAATAATTTTTGATGGTCTCGCCCTTAACTTTCCACGACGACTTTGGAATTTCCAAACGTACAATATACGGGCTATAACACCATGGCCCAAGTCCATGGAAATTATTCCATGTGACTAATTAATAAAGAGGGATCATTATATATTTATCCATGGAACATTCAAGAAATTAAAAACAAAAGAGAAGGTGGGAGCACAAGAGGCCCTTCGGCCGAACTACAAGAAAAGAAAAAAAAAATTCTAAGCTCATCAACCTTAATCCAAAAGTCTCTTTCCTCTTGAATTCTTGATAAGTTCAAAACGCTCTTCGACGTGGTATAATTAGTTAAGCAAGAAAACCACGTTCGCGGCGAGTTGAAATTTGAGGAAAAGGTAAGAATTTCCTTCTTTCATGTTATAGAAGAGGTGTATATATTATAACGATTAGAATTGAATGAAGATTATGGAATTGTGGTATGTGTGTGCATGGCCGTGTGTGTGTGAAAGGGTGTGGGACCGTGTGGTATGCATGGTGTAGGAAGAAAATGAAATGAAATTCATTTAGGTTGCTAGTTGTGTCGTCATGACATTTATGACGTAAATAAAGGTTTAACGATTTAAGTTGATATTGGAGTTGGTAGTATGTTGTTATGGGAAATTATGTGATTTTTTTTTATAATTTTTATGTAATTATGAAGGTAAGATTCTAAATGTGAGTTATGGTTGTTGTTGATGAAATTGGGAAATGAAAATGTGTTATGAACATTTATGTCGAAGAATGGAGGTTTTGAATGAATTATGATTTCGGATTTTTTGTATGTTTTGCAAATATTTTGTGTGATGGTATGGAATACTTCCGAGTTGTGTTGGCACGATTTTGATTAGTAAATGAACATGAAAATGTTGATATTAGCTTGGAATTGTGAAGTTGGAATTGAAGTTATTGCCTTATGTAGAAAGGAAGAACAATTATACTAGAATGCGTTTTGTCGTGATTTTGATGATTGTTGTTATTGTTGTGGTTGTTGTTGTTGATATTATGGCCGAGCTAAGTCTCGGGGATGTTGAATTTATAGGGGAAACATCACAAATTTCGTAGACAAATATGGATTTAAGTTTGAATGCATAAAAGCTTGAAACTTATATTTGGCAACTATGACCAATTGTAGATTTTGAAGCAAACGGGATTTGAGTTTGGGCGAGCGTAAGAAGTGAAAAAGGTATGTAAAGCTATCCCTTTCCTTCTTTTGGCATGTTCTAGCCATACTAGGTTGAGACTTGAGCCTCGGGGGCAATTTCGTTCTCATCGAAATCCGAGTCTCGATTTTTAGGTACTATTCATTCAATGTAATTGAATTATAACTCTTATGTTTTGTTGGAAAACTATCCGAACATCAATAATTTGCACAAATGTGTTAGAATCGTTTTGAGATTTACATGGATGACTCCATAGAGTCTAATGTTCGTAATTTATGTCCGCCACCTCGACTTGACCCGAGGTGGGCCCACTAGTCCCGAGACTTCCTTCGTTTGTCTTACTTGATCCACCTTTGTATGGTATAAAGAGGGGACCTTTTCCTACGCATTTAAGGCTCCGTTTGATTTGTTCTATAAGTTATTTGAAAACTCCTAAATGTAAACGACACTAAATCTTCAAAAAATGGCTTATGAAATATTTTTCGAAAGTTTGGTAAATTTAAAGGCTCATACTTGTGTATACTATTCTGACAGACTCGATACTTACTTTGAACCTTCTGACTTCAGTATGTACAAGTATATGTATATGTGTATTTAATTGTCGAGTCTTGGAATTAAATTGTGTATATGCATATGGTTTCCGCACTACTCTGCTCGTGCCTATTACTATGATATCGTTCGCCGGTTCCCGGGCCGGTTTGTGATCGTGCGCACTATGATAAATTCGGCGAGAATCTTTGTGTTACGGTTCCGAGACCTCGCCGCAGGGCCGGGTTCCATTTATGGAGTTATGCCGTGATATGGCTTATGATATGTTTGATGATATGATATGTTGTGTTCGGGTGTACGAGATTTGAAACCTTTCCTGAGTATGCGTGTATGGCACCGGCGTCGGAGTGGTGACCACGTTCCCGAGCCTTATGCATGATCTCTCGTTTGCATTATGTACATATGTCTTCGCAGACAGTTTAGTATATATTGATCCGTATTCTCTCTGCCGTACCTTTCGCTTCGCTTATGGTTTGGATTTTTGTACTTTATGCTTTACATACTCGGTACATCTTTCGTACCGACCCCTTTCTTCGGGGGGCGTTTCATGCTCGCAGTACGAGGTTCGTGGACCGCCGATTATGTTATACATTCGCTATCGAAAAGTGCTCCTTTTGGTCCGAGCCCATATGTTGGTACCTACCTTCGCGATGTTTATGTTTTTGTATATTTGATTATTTGGGGTACGGCGGGCCCCGTCCCTTCATATGTTTCGTTTCGATTTATAGAGGCCCGTAGTCATATATGTGGGTAATGGGTCATGTGTGTGTTCGTTGCCACGATCCGTGTCTTCATCGCGGTCCCGTTCGCTACTATGGCCTAAGCGGCCCATTTGTTCCGTATACGTGTATGTATCCGGCGATGTATATTCCGCCAACCTATTAGATTTGGTGCGGCCTAAACGGCCCGTATGTTTGTATATGTGCTTATCTCCGGCCCGATGTGCATTCCGCCGCCTCTTTTGACTTTGATATGATATTTTTGGTACGCGCGATCGCTTAAGACAATGTTGTTTGCATTTCGTATAAAATGATGAATATGAAATCGAAGTTAGCGGAATATGATGATTTGATATGTATGTCCGTTTGTGGTGTCCAAATAGGGCACCGCCGCGGCCTACTGGCCGGGTCGTGACATAGGATTGTGCCGCATTTTTGATGTTCAAGTTACAGAAAAGTTGGCTTATGAAGAGGTGCCTATAGCCATACTAGACAGGCAAGTATGGAAACTTAGAAACAAAGAGGTAGCCTCAGTTAAGGTCTTGTGGCGGAACAATAATCGAGAGGAAATGACTTGGAAAGCGGAAGAAAACATGAAGTCCAAGTACCCGCACTTATTTCAACCCCCGAAAGAGATCCAAGATGAGACATCAATATTATGAGGTACGTATGCTTTCTTTTACGCTTTTGGTCGTGTGTGGCCATAATTTCTTGGTATTGTGTTGTGGCCCTGTGAGGCAATGTTATTATGGGCTGTTGTGACAGGATAGTAGTGCCATGTTACAGGGAAAATTCTGATGAAATTTTTGTAGGATTCCCGAGAACTTCACATTCGAGGACGAATGCTTATAAAGGGGGAAAGAATGTTACCCCTCTCGCTTTTATGATGGGAAGAACTTACGGTTTCCTAGTCAAGTATGCCTTGAAATGGAGAATTGTACCCGAGTATTGAGATGCTAACCATTTTACCCCGTGTATGGAGGTACTAGCGGGTATTCCAGGTACATTACGGGATTAGAAGTTGAACGGATTGAACCAACGCAGGCTGAGCAGATTCAGGGATATCTACAGACACCAAACATTATCGATGGACCATCAATCACGTCGACATGCCGTCAATATGAACCATCATTATGTTAAGAGAATTCTGATCTATAGAAACCGATTGACGAGACACGTCGACGGGCCATCGATCTCCGCCATCGTTATGACTCTGCAGCTTTTGATCTGCAGAAGCAGGTCGAGGGAGCAAGTCAACGGATAGTCAACACGTCGACGTGATCGTCGACCCACTCGTCGAACTGCTCATCTGGAACATTCCAGTTCCAGCTTTAAATAGACGGGTCACACCTAAAAATTTTAGATTTTATTCTCTCTCCAAGTATTGAAGGTTCTAGAAAAACTCTCTCATTATATTATCACTTATCCAAGGGAAATCAAGGAGTAAACTCCAAGAAATTGTGGAATCAAGGGTGAGGATACTTTCTAGGGTTTGTGGAGCCCAAGAATCTTTTGGTGTTGGAGTAGGGTTTTCTCCAAGTGAAGAAATTCCATTCAAAGTCCATTCCTACACCATCCAAGGTAAGCTTTATGTTTATTTCATGTTATTAAAAGTATTGAGAGGTTGAAAGAGTTGGATTATGGAAAGGAGGAGAATATGGAGTGCAATTATGAAAATAATGATATTCTTGAATCATGACTTGACTTTAATTATAGTTCTTGATATGTGATGAGTATAATCTTGCTATAAATAGTATTAAGGATGTTGTAGAGGTGTTGTATGTGGACGGATACGGTATGGTGCTATAGTTAGGGTTATAAAGGAGTTTGATAGGAAATGTTGAGCATTCAAAAATGTCTAGCTTATTGAAGTTGTTGATTAAGATATTGTGGGTGTTGTTATTGATATTGGGAGTTATTTATTATGTGGAGGAAGTCATCAAAATAAAGGAAGATGTTACCCAATTTTTGTTAGCTTTAGCTTAAGCCTAGGTATGTCTTCGATTATCTAATTTTAGTACGAACTCTCTTGAAGGTAGAAACGTGAATATTGGAAGGAAGCGTTCAAGCGATAAAGTTAGCGAAACGTAAAGGTATGTAAGGTTAGTCCCTTCTTTTCTAAGGCATGATTCTTTTGACATGACTATCCTTATTCTCCATGACCTTCTAACATTCCGGAAAATACGAGTCAAAGTTTATAAAGACCCTAAAGCTTATGATATGATATTGCCACGAAGCTAATGATCCTTATACAATTCCTTGCTAGTTCCTTTAAGGTGAGGTATGATGATTATGATGATTTTATAATGGAATCGGGAGTTTCCGACCTTACGTCACCCCGACATAGTTATAGATTATCTTTGAGTTCTAATGTATGGTTTATGATAAGTATATGAGGATGAGATTACACTGTGCCTAGATGACCGGACATGTCACCACGAAGGCGGGCTGCATACGATTACACCGTGCCTAGATAGCCGAGCATGTCACCGCTAAGGCCGGCTGCATATGATTACACTGTGCCTAGATGGCCGGACATGACACCACTAGTGGGCGGCGTGCGATAGTTACCCGAACGCGGGTTAACGATGATGGTATATGTGATGTGTATGACATTCTTTAAAGGGTTAAGCAGGTTATATCTTTACCTCATGTTCATGATTCCTTTATTGTATTAGTATTATTCATGCCTTACATACTCGGTACATTTAACGTACTGACGTCCTTTCTTTTTTTGACGCCGTGTTCATGCCCACGGAGTGACAGAGAGAGAAGGTGCGGACCGTGAGCTTATCAGCGGACTCACATGAGCACTTCACTATTTCGGAGGTGCTACTTATGATCATATTCTTTTGTGTATATGTTTGGGCATGACGGGATCCTGTCCCGTCCTTATGTCTAGTACTCTAGTAGAGGCTCATAGGTATGTACGTGTGGGTAGCAGATGTCCCAGGATGATTACATTGTATATTTGTATCTTATTTTGATAGTCCGAGGGCCGTATGCATATAATTGTAGATATGTTTTGGATGTGATAAAGGTTTCCTTATGGCTAGTCGTGTCGAGAATAGTAAATGCATTTAAGATGAGTATGATGATTAGCATGAGTGATGCTCGGTAGTCGACTCCGGTACATGTTATGGCCCCTAGGCGGGTCGTGACATTAATGTCACGACCCAACCCCGTAGGCCGTGACTGGTACCCGAGCTGGGCACCCAGACGTACCTGCTAACCACAATCAACGTACGTACGGATATACATATACAAAATTCGGACATCGACCGTAAATCGACATAATCAAATCTTATACTTACGAACGGGACACGTCGCCCCACAGTTGTCATAAATAAATGTACACATATATACATATACACTCCGCGGTCACAACATCCAGCGGAGGATACCAAACAGGAGCCAGTAAGGCCATTATCATACAGGGGCGTACAGAACACAGATCACACAGACACACGGAGCAGAAACTACCCATAACCCACACGTATATGTCTACAGACCTCTAAGAATCATAACAGAATCATATGACGGGACAGGGCCCCGCCGTACCCATGAACAAACATATGTACAGATAACAGAAAAGTCGGTACCAAAATGTATAGGCTCCGGATCAAAGGAGCACTTCAAGCGAGCGTAACGGATGTCCCAGGGCCGACGGACCTGCGAAGCGTGTACCAATACCGCGTGGCATGGGACGCAGCCCGAAGAGAAAGGGGTCGGTACGAACAATGTACCGAGTATACAAGGCGGGAAGGAGATATGGTAAAACGGAGTCATAATCGAATCGAAGTGCGTTAAAATAAATGCAATAGTCGGTTATTAAAATGCTTTCAAAGATATTAAAATGCTTACTCATAAAACATAGATCATGCATAAGGCTCTTAGAACTGTGGTCGCCCGCCCGTCATTGGCGCCACAACACATCATACTCCAGAAGGTTTTATGTCTCCGTATCCCCGTCACACAGCACATCATATATATACTACGGTACCCGGCCAATAGGGGCGCGGCGTACCGGACACATCATAACACCATTATCCACGGTTCCCGGCCAAAAGGGGCTCGGCGAACCGGACACATCATACTCCGGAAATGTAACATAATGCGCACGACGACATCCGGCCCCGGGACTCGGTGAAAGAAGTGACTATAGTGCACGAGCAGAGTCGTGAGAGACCATATGCAATCTTTAAAACATTTTCCAAAAATGTAACAGAAAAATCAAACAGATTATCGTTTAAGGATCAAGACTTAGTCATGTCAAATGTCTTTCGGACGGCCTTCGGAAACGAGTCAAATATCTTAAACATATCACGGAATCGTAGGAAGTCCATATGTGGAGATCGAAATGAAATAGTATTAAATTTTTCCGAAAAATCATTATGAATAGTGCAAAAGAGCCGCGGGCCCCACGGACGGGTGCCGAACCCCACCCGAGCCCGACTACGAGATTTAGGGGAAAGTTATATCTTATGAGTTTACCTACTATGTTTTGGGGTGTTTCGAGCTCGTATGCGGAAGTTACGGACGTTTGAAGATCGGGATCCTTTTTGGTGGCAACATTTTTTTTCTAAGGCTTTTAAGGTTCAATCTTTCAAAGCGTAGGAGCCATAATTTAACTAAGATGGCTTGCGGACATTAGAAGTGAACAAAATTCATATGCTTGCTCGGATCATAGGATTGGAATTGCCTCGAGATTCGTAAGTTGTCATAACTTAATCATAGCTAAGACATGCCAACAAAGAAAAGGGTAAGCCTTGCATACCTTGTCTGCTTTCCAAGCTAATCCAAGTTTATGTCGCGAACTTTCCAAGATCTACAATACGTCATTAAATGTCAAACATTAGCCAAAGGCATTTAGAAATCCGCTTCCAAGCACATCCTAAATTCTACGAATTTGAAGAAGACTTCCCCCCCGTAAGCGCCCTCCCGAGAACATGGCTCGGCCCAAATCATCAACCACAATACCAACAAAACATTTTAATGACACCAACCATCGATTTCAAACGCATTCTAGCATCAACAAGCTTCTTTCACATAATGCGACGATATTCACTTATATTTAATTCAACCGCATAAAATCAATCTAACATCAATGTTCACACGTTCAATTATTAACCCAGAGTCATTCAAACAATATTCAAAGACACTATAAGCAATTCATACAATTTTTCAAACAATCTAACCAATATGCCAACTTACCCGAAATGCTCTCCAAGCCCGAAAACACTACTAACATATTTTCTTCTTCCAAAACTCATAAACTACATCAACAATCTATGCATTAACAACATAATCCTCCCAAATATAAAAATTCACATAAGAGTTACATTGGCTCCCAAATCAGCCCACAACCATCACAACTTCAATTTCATTCATTAAACTTCATTTTTACCTTATAGAATTCATGTCGACAACGATTAAAATACTAGATAACATGACTTCTTTTCTTGCCTAACAAGCAGCCCCTGTTTCGGCTACACCTCAACATACAACATTCCATGGGTTTCATTCATTTTCCATGCATTACAACAACACCAAAACATGCTAGATTCATCAATTCATCACCTTAACAACACACACACACATGCACGGCTAACCATGCTTCCACACGGCTACCACTCCAACTTCCATGCCTTCATAATTTTCATTCATTTCCACACTTAACAACATACATAAACTATGCTTAACATATAAAAGAAAAGATTAGAACATACCTTCTCCTTCCACTCTACCACACGGCTAGAAGTTGATTTGGCAAGAATAAGTGTTTTGTTCGTTCCAACAACTATCCCACGTTAAAGAGCACCTTTCAATTGGTAAGAAAACTAGGAGAAACTATTTTTGGATTGAAGACTCTCCATCTTCTTCTTCCTCTAGCTAGGGCCGAATATGGCCTTGTGTTGGTTCTCCAATTTCTTCTTGAATTTTCTAGAGATAAAATGATGAAGCATGATATAATTTGTCTTCCTAATTCACTTATATCATTTATCCATGTGGCCATGGCCCACTACTTATGTGGCCGGCCACATGGCCATAGTTTTCATGAAATAGAAACTTCCAATAACTCATTTTTGGTCCCAAATTTTTTCATGAGACATCTAACTTCCCACAATCCAATTTTAATCCCAAACTCCATAATATCTCATGCTAATAAAATCATACACAACTTAAGCTTTTAAGGCGAACAAAAATCTCCACTTCATATGTCGGAATGGTCTAGTCCCCAACTTATCGTAGTTGACCCGAATTATCCCGACGTGCGAAATGCGGGATATAACAATTAACCATGCTCATGATAACCCTAGGTCCATGTACCATGCTATAATAAGTATTGAAGTATTATTAATCCATTATTGAGTTCTTGATATTTCATTATGATTATTGAGAATCTGTCCGTAATCCATGAAAATCCATACTTTGCATTCCATGGGTTCTTACATGCAAGTCATAATTTATTATGTTTATTTTCAAGAAAATACTCTACATGCTTTACACGTTTTCATGCAAGAATGCTATGAAGTGATATCCATGTACATGCAAGTTATGATTTATGAAAGCCATGGGCTCAAGTGACACCTATTTTCCATTTTCATGTTTTTTTGGGAGTTGCACTAATTACCAAAAAGGCTTCAAGCAGCCTGAAACTACGCAGCTACTGTAGGATAAGGATCGCTCCGCCCATTTTTAGGATGATTCCTTAATATTGATTGAATCCTTTCATGTTATATTAATATCTCATATCCCTGGCAAGGTATGGGAGCTATGCTTGTAGGGTGCAAGTACCAGAACTATGTTGTCGGTCATATTTATGCTCTCCCTACTTATAATGTTTTTACTCATGTTATACCTATACATATCCATGTTCATGACCATAATTCAGTTTCAATTTCAGTCCTACCATGTTATTGCATGTGCCATGTCTATGACATTCAGTTGCTTTACATATCAGTACATTCAATGTACTAACGTTCCCTTTTATTGCCCGGAGGCCTGCATTTCACGATGCAGATACAGATTTACAGGACGACGCATCTGCACTGTAGGACAACATTCATATCAGCTTGTGGGTGAGCCCCATTCTCTTTGGGGCTTAGTCAATTTTTTACTTTCATGATTAGTTGTGCATTAAAGGTATGCTGGGGGCCTTGTACCAGCAAGTATGTTTAGCAGATTCATGTTCATGTTAGAGGTTTCATAGACTATGCGATCGCTGTGTCGCATTCTTAGAGTTGAGTAGCCATTTTGGATCAGTTTTTGATATTTCCGCATTTATGGTTTAAAAAAGTGTTATATTTAATACTATGACTATTTTTGTTTTATAAAGGCACATCATGTTTTTATGTTATATTCCGCTCATGCATGCCTCATGATGATTCAGCAAGCCATGTGCTTCGCTCGGTCACATGCAGTAAGGCACCGAGTGTCATGTTTCGCCCAGGCCATGGTTCGGGGCGTGACAGTTTTCCTGCCATTTCATCCTACACTAAAGCAAACGTCAAACCACACAAAAGCTAATACACACAAAAAGAACACAAACTACAGAATGTAAACATGGGTTGTCTCCCACGAAGCGCTTGGTTTAACGTTGCGGCACAACGGTGGTACTGTTTTACTCCGGGTCAGGAGTGTATCTATGCTTTAGCCTGTGCCTATCCACAATCCTATCTCCATCAATGCACCAATGGTAGTGCTTCACCCTCTGGCCATTAACCCGAAATGTCTGAGTTCCATCCATGATTTTCAATTCTATTGAGCCATTGGGTGAAACACTCACCAATTCAAAAGGTCCGAACCATCTGGATTTCAACTTGCTCGGAAAAAACTTCAGTCTGGAATTATACTGCAGAACAGAATCACCCTTCTGAAAGTCCTGCTTAAGAATCTTGACATCATGATAGTACTTTATCTTCTCTTGTACAAACGTGCACTTTCATAGGCATGAAACCGGAATTCATGCATTTCATTCATTTGAAACAACCTCAGCTTGGTTGTTTCTTCCCAGTCCATGTTCAACTTCTTTTGAGCCCACAAGGCTTTATGTTTGAGTTCAACTGGCAGGTGGCACGCCTTGACAAAAACCAACTTATAAGGAGAAGTCGCTATAGGTGTTTTAAATGCAGTTCTGTACGGCCAAAGAGCATCATCAAGTTTCCAAGCCCAGTCGGTTCTGTTTACATTGACAGTCTTGGCCAAGATACTTTTTATCTCTCGATTTGAGACTTCCACCTGACCACTCGTTTGCGGATGATAAGGATTAGCCACCTAATGATGAACGCTATACTTTTTAAGAAGTGTTGCAAACACCTTGTTGCAAAAGTGCGAACTGCCATCACTAATAATAGCACGTGGGGTTCCAAATCGGGTGAATATGTTCTTCTTGATAAAGTTAACGACACTCTTCCCTTTGTTGTTGGGTAAAGCCACTGGTTCTACCCACTTTGCGACATAATCCACAGCCACTATAATCCACAGCCACTAGAATGTATTTCATACCACCAGAACTCACAAAAGGCCCCATGAAGTCGATACCCCACACATCAAAGAGTTCAACTTCCATCACATAGTTCATAAGCATCTCATGCCTCTTAGAGATAGCCCCTTGCCGTTGGCATTCATCATATGATTTCACCATTAAGTTAGCATCATGATAAAGTGTTGGCCAGTAATACCCACATTCAAGAACTTTTGTGTTATATCCCGTATTTTGTACATTGGGACATTCCGAGCTAACCATGAAAAGTTAAGGACAAGACTATTCCAGGATACGAGGTTGAGAATGTTGACCTTCAATTTTGTGTTAAAGCATAAGTTACTTATGATTTTATTGGTATGAAATATTAAGAAAAATTTGAGGTCAAAAGTGAGTTATTAGAAGTTAATTATTTTTCATGAATAAGCCAATGTTGGCCGTGTGGCATTGGGGTGGTTCCTACCCATGGCTTGGCAAATTTTAATTCATCCAAGCCATGTGTGGGCCATGGTACACATGGATGACTCTTATATGTATATAATAGATGACAAAGCAAGATTTATTCATCATCTTTCACTTAGAAGCTTGGAGAAAAATGGAGAAAAAGAGAGGAGAGGGAGTTCGGTTGGGGCTGGCCGAATATGGCCATGGAAAATTGATCACAAAAAATTAATTTCTTCTAGCTTTTCAACTCATTGGAAGGTCCTTATTAACATGGAGTGGTTGTTGGAGTAAGCCAACCATTCATTCTTGCAAGCACAACCCTAGCCAAGTTGAAGAACAAAGTGGAAAAGGTAAGGTTTAATCTTCTTTTCATATGTTATGGATGGTTTATGTGTGTTGTAGAGTGTAGAAATGGATGAAATTCATGAAACTTTGCATGTTGGAGTTGAGCCGTGTAGTGGGCTATTTTGTAGAACATGATGAACAAATTTTACTTAGTGTTTTGGTTGTTGATTGTTGTGGATTGTATGATGAAAATGAAGGTTTAATGATCCAAGTTGGAGTTGTAATCGTGGGGGCTGTTTTAGAAGCTAATGTGATTTTAATATAGTTTCTTGAATTTATGGGAATGATATTGTTAACATGTGGATTATTGGTATAGTTCATGAATTTGGAAGAAAGAAATGTGTTGTTGTTGTTCCTATAGAAATTGGAAGGTTTCGGGTAAGTGGTTGGGCCGTTTGGAATGTTGTGCGGATTTTTTGGAATGTCCTTGAATCTTATTGAATGGTTTCAGATTAGTACTTGAATGTGTGAGCATTGATGTTGGCTAAATTGTATGTGGTGATTTGAATGTAAATGGAATGCTGTCGAATCATGTATAAAAGAGTTAATAACGTTAGAATGCGTTTTGAATTAATTGTTGATGTTGTTAGTATGGTTGTTGGTATTGTTGTTGATGATTTGGCCGAGTTGAATTCTCGGGGTTGTTGAATTTACAGGGGAAATGCTGCCCAAATTTCTGTAAAATGAAGTGCAAGCTTAGAATTGGATTTCTAAGTGCTTATGACTAATGTTTGGTGTTTAACGACGTTGTTGTAGATCTTGGGAAGCCGAGACTTAAGTTTGGATTAACTTAGGATGCGGACGAGGTATGTAAAGCCTAACCTTTCTTTCTTTTGGCATGTCTTAGCTATAAGTAGGCTACGCTACGAGCCTCGGGGTAACTCTATTCTTGCGATCCGAGCACGTCTACGATTCTTATTCACTTCTTAATGTTGGCATTTGTAATGTAATAGAATCATGGTCCTTATGTCTTTGGTATGATTGGATTTCAAATGTTGCATAAAAAGTTTTGTTCCTAAAGGGTTCTATGTCAAAAAAGGGCCTAACTTTCGTAGACAGAACCGGATCGCCTCGATATGCTCGTAGAAGGCTCTGTAGCGTATAATGATTATACTTTCCATAGGCGGGCTCGGATTAGGTTGACGCTCGTCCGTGAGTCCCGCGACTTTCCTTCGTATAGTTCTAACGACTTTTGAAAGAACTTAGCGTGACTATCGTCTTAACCCCCGAGCGTCGATTACTTACTTACCTATCGAGTCTGTAATGACAACTATGTTCTTGACTTCCGTAAGCTACTTCATATGGTTTTGATACGTGTCTATGATTTCTAAAGTTCTATTTGATATGCTCCCGAGTGACATTCGGGGGAAACTTGACTTGACTATTCTCTTGGTTTTAAATGATAGTTTGTTTTGACTATTCTATGGATTTTTTGAAAATGTTTTAAACTGCATATAGTCTCCCACGACTCTGCTCGTGCATAGGGTTGTTATATCTTTCGCCGAGTCCCGGGCCGGTTATGTTATCGTGCGCACTATGTTATATTTCGGAGTATGATGTGTTCCGGTTCGCCGAGCCCCTCGCTAGAGGGCCGGATACCGTGTATATTCTGGTGTTATGATGTGTTATGGCGTTATGATGTGTTATGTGGTATGTCAGGTTATGGATATTTGAAACCTTCCGGAGTATGATGTGTTATGGCGCCCACGACGGGTGGGCGACCATATTCCCTGAGCCCCATGCATGATTTGTGTTTTAAAAGTAAGCATTTTGATATTCTGGATATTGCATTTATTTTTCTGTACTTCTTGTTCCGATTATGATACTGTTTACTATATTTCATGCTTTGCATACTCAGTACATATTTCGTACTGACCCCCTTTCTTCGGGGGCTGCGTTTCATGCCCGCAGGTACAGATACTCATTTTGGTGATCCACCAGCTTAGGGTTTCCATTCAGCTATTCTGGAGCGCTCCCTTGTTCCGGAGCCTACATTTTGGGTGCAAACACTTTTGTTATATATATGTATGTATATGTCTATTCAGGGGTACGGCGGGGCCCTGTCCTGTCATATGATTTTGTTATTACTCTTAGAGGTCTGTAGACATATGTGTGGGATGTGGGTAGTCACTGTTCAGTTATGTCTGTGTTATTTGTGTTTTGGACGTCCCCCTATATTATGATAGCCTTACGGCTTATGTGCGATATCATCTGGCGACGATTATTGGCGACGATATGTATATATATTTGTGACAGCTTTGGGGCGACGTTTCACTTTTCTGTATGTATAAGATCTGGTTATGTTAGCTATGGTCTGACGTTTGATCTTTGTATATGTATAAGCGGTTTGTATGCTGTTTCTGGTTAATAGGTGTGTACGGGTGCCCAGCCCGGGCACTAGTCAAGGCTTACGGGGTTGGGTCGTGACATTTTGCTGCAGTCCGGTTTCCACTATGATGACCCCCAAGAGGAGAGTTATGGCACGCCTTCAGAATATCCATCACTTCCGACTTCGGAACACAATGCCGAATGATATTATCAGCGCATGTCCGGAATAAGTATGGTTCATCCCAATAGTACTGAGGAGAGTCCCTCAAGAATTTCTTCTTTTGATATGCTTTGATTTCCTCTGGAATAACGCCCGTCACCAAAATGTTGGCGATGTCTGCATACCATGGTGCCGTCTCAGAAGATACCGCTAGAACCCTCTCATATGGGAAAGAATAATCTATATCAAGCTTCCCTGACGGTCTTCCAGCTTCCTCAAGTCGTGAAAGATGATCTGCTACCTGATTTTCGGACCCCTTGCGATCTTTCTCCTCAAAGTCAAATTCTTGCAACAATAGGACCCATCTAATCAATCGTGGCTTTGAATATTTCTCGCCATCAAATACCTCAGCGCTGCATGATCGGTGTATACCACTGCCTTGGACCCTAATAAATAGGCCCTAAATTTCTCGAACGCAAATGCTATAGCAAGCAGCTCTTGCTTAGTAACAGTGTAATTCATCTTTACCCCATTGAGTGTTCTGCTGGCATAGTAAATCGAGGGCATGATCTTATTATGCCTCCTACCAAGCACATCACCAATAACAAAACCACTCGTATCACACATCAGCTTAAATAGGAGTGACCAATCTGGTGCAACAATAATAGGAGCAGAAGTAAGACGCTTCTTCAACTCTTCAAACACCTTCAGGCATTTCTCATCAAACTCGAACTTAGCCTCTTTTTCAAGAAGCTTGCATATGGGATTTGCAATTTTGGAGAAATCCTTAATAAAACGCCGACAGAAACCAGCATGCCCCAAGAAACTTTGAACTCATTTTATAGAGTTCGGTAGAGGAAGCTTGCCAATGACATCAATTTTTGCTTGATCAACCTCAATCCCTTCCTTCACCATAAAATGACACTTCTCCTAATTAAGCATGAGATTAGTCTCTTCACATCTCTTCAGTACTCGAACCAGATGGTCAAGACACTCATCAAAAGAGTCTCCTACCACAGAAAAATCATCCATGAAGACCTCCAAGAAGTCCTCAACCATATTTGAGAAAATAGACATTATACACCGCTGAAAAGTAGCCGGTGCATTACAAAGACCAAATGGCATCCTGCTGAAAGCAAACGTCCCATAAGGACGCATGAATGTAGTCTTCTCCTGGTCTTCAAGAGCAATGTTAATTTGGTTGTAGCCAGAGTGCTCATCTAGGAAGCAATAATATGACCTTCCCGCAAGCCGATCAAGCATCTAATCAATAAAAGGCATGGGAGAATTGTCCTTGCAAGTAGCAGAATTCAGCTTCCAATAATCCATATAGATAAGCCACCCAGTAACCGTCCTTGTAGGAATGAATTTGTTCTTAGCATTCCACACCACAGTGATGGCTCCCTTCTTTAGAACACATTGGACTGGGCTCACCCATTTACTAACTGTAATAGGATAAACCACTCCAGCATCTAACCACTTTATAAACTCTTTCTTGACCACTTCTTGCATGGGTGGATTCAATCTTCTTGGATGTTCAACGCTCGATGTACTGTCCTCTTCAAGCTGAATCTTGCGCTTACAAATACCAGAGGGAATACCCCGAATGTCTACAATAGTCCACACAATCAGACGTCTATACTCTCTCAAAATCTCCAACAACCTCTTCGTTTTCTCATCATTCAGTAATGCAGACACAATCACTGGCAAAGTATTATCAGCTCCTAGAAATTCATACCTCAGATGTGAAGGAGGTTGCTTAAGCTCAAGCTTCGGCGGCTCCTCAATAGATGGTTTCTTGGAGGTGTCTTTCTGTTTTCAAGATCAAAGTCAAGCTTCTTTGGTTGATAAGAATAGGAACCCAACCCTACAAGAGAATTCACCATCTCCACATAACTTTCCATATCATCAGCATCAAAGTTCACAAGAATGTCTGCTAGAGCCTCACCCAAACACTCTTCCTCCATTTTGAATTCCACAGCTTCATCCACCACATCAATAGAATCAATAACTGTAATGCTTTCTGTCACGACCCAACTTAGTCTCGCGCGGACACCTACCATTTTTACCTCAGTAGGCGAACCCTTAATCAAAATAAAACATTTCCATGTAAAGAATAAAATTCATTTTCTGCAATATATGAATAAATAACAGCGAAAATCAAATCAATATATTAAACCAAATAGCCGAAGTGAGTACAACAATTAAATAAATACAATGACTCATTTCTATTCCCATAACTTGGTCTAGACTAGTACAAGAGGGACTAATGTGGATCCGGAATACAATAATAACTCTAAGACCCAACCTCCATCCCGGAATGAAGTAGATGGAGGGCTTCGAGATAGGCACTGTGCATCTTCTGAACGTTTCAACAATCAATGACCTGAAACACTCTACACCCCAAAAAGGGATATAGCAAGAGTAGTATCAATACAAACAACACGTACTGAGTAAGCATCATAGGCCGACAATGGTTAGAAAAATATATTAGTAAAAGAGTTCACAAAATAAGCACGGTAAGTAAAACTAAGTCAACAACGCACATTATCTATCACTCATCATAACATCAAAGTTCTTAAATTCACTAACTAACCTACATTATACATTCTTTTACCTCACCTACAATACACTAAGCAATTTCACACAAGTATCACAAGTCAAGTATCATGACGCTATTTGATCTTAGTATCGAAGTCTACTCGTCATTCCGATATTCAGTACTTATCTAATTTTAGGAAACCAACATATACAACTGGACCCACAAACAGTCAACAAGGGTAATCCAAGATCACGGCCTATGGTTATAGCAACTAAGCCCAATTATGTCAAGTCTCAATATACTCAATCCAAATCCATATAACACAAGTACATCACAAGAATATCACAACAGAAGCCAAGTACAATGCAACGCAATAATGTCTGAAAAAGTACATGCAATGCAATGCAAAGCTGTGTACACATATACTCCGAACAGAAGTATCGACGTCTCGGTAGCACAACCCATGGGAGACCCGCGAAGTCCATGTACTACTCAGTTCGAATCTTTGCCCAACGGTCGAACGAGACTCTGGATCTTTGCCCTTGAAGGACTTTCATTAGCACAACCCATGGGGACCCCCGGAGTCCATATGCCTCACAGTCTGACAACAATCGTGGATACCGCTACCACAGAACCACGATATCGGGACAATCATTGAATATCGGACCTCACGTACCTCACGTCACTCTCATCCAAACTGAGCTCAGCTCATCACATTGTTTCCTCAAGTATCATCAATGTGTCAATAGTATATCATGAAGGATGAGAATGCGTACAATGTATGAGTTCAATGTCAATTATCAGATCAATATCACAAGTACCAATCATAGGCACACCAACAATATCATGGAAAGGCTACATAAGCCATATAGAATACTATACTCATATCAAGCATCAACAAGTAAGACACCACAATATCATGAACAAGATATATCAATAGTCTATGATAATCAACACGGACAAGTCGCATAACAATATTATCTCACTTTTTTTACTGCCTATCAACATTAATACATGATAATTTCACTTTCTACTTACAAGACATCACTAATACCCAGTCTAGAATCAATTCACGATCTTTGGTACATTTATCGTTTAGACACCAATTAAGATTCACTATTAATAGCATAGAACAAATTTATGCGCATCATACGGGAACTCCTCATCAAAGGGACATAGTAACTAAGTACCGCATAGCTAATCTTCCAAGTCACATAAAGTCCATCAATACTCAAGGAAAAATTAACATATGAACCTAAGAAGTCTATATGCCACATGTCACGACCCAACCCCATAGGGCGCGACTAGTGCCCGAGCTGGACACTCGTATACACACCTGTTAGCTATAATCAGCCCATAACTAGCACGATAAGGAACTTATATAAAAAGGAAAGACGTCGTCTCAAAACTGTCACACATATATATATATATATATATATATATATATATATATCATAGCAACCTGTCTCCTGAGGAGTTACAACTCTCAACAGATAACATCGTACATAAGCCGGCGAGGCTATCATAACATGTGGGAATGCCCCAACTATATACGTGCAAGCCGACAAGGCTGCCACTACATACAGTATCCCAAAACATATATACATACGCAAGCCGACAAGGCTGCCACTACGAATGGGAACGTCCCAAAACATAAGTCATATATACACAACTAAACAACAATTATGTACAAACCCACACATATGTCTACAGACCTCTAAGAGTAACAACAGTATCATATGACGGGACAGGGCCCGGCCATACCCCTGGATAGACACATATATACAACAAAAGGACCTGTACCAAAAAGCTAGGCTCCGAAACAAGGGAGCACTCCAAGATAGCTGAATAGATATCCTAAGCTGGTGGATCACCAAAACGAGCGTTTGTACCTGCGGGCATGAAACGCAGCCTCCCGAAGAAAGGGGGTCAGTACGGAATATGTACTGAGCATGTAAAGCATGAAATACGGAAACGATCATACCGAAATAAGGAGTATAGAAAAATAGTACGATAACCGAGAAAAACCACAAGGCTTACCTTTGAAACATAAATCATGCGTGTCGATATCATACTCAACCCGTTATGGGGCTTAGTGACATAATTAGATAATCATCCCCGTACATATGTATATATATAACGTGTCCCGGCCCTCTAGTGAGGGACTCGGTGAATAAAGTCATCATATGCCATCCTGGCCGTCATCCCCGTATCATCATATCATCATATACATATACATATAACATGTCCCGGCCCTCTAGTGAGGGACTCGGTGAATAATGCAGTGGATCTGTGCATGAGAACGTGTCCTGGCTTGGGACTCAGTGAAGGATGTAATAACAGTATGCACGAGCAGAGTAGTGAGTAACCATATGCATATAAATCATCTTTTGAGACTCAATAGATAAGTAGACTAATCAACGCTCGAGTATCAGGATAATAGTTATACTCAGTACTCTTTGAATATCATTATGAACTATATCAAAATAAAGCCTCAGGGATCATAGCCATGTATCAAATTAATACGAGATAGCTTATAAAAGTTATGGTCATTAGTCATTATAGAGTTTTTCAGGAATAGAAACTTTCATGAATAATTTACTATCCGATCATATAGAAAGCTCGAGGCGGTAGCTTGACTATTTTAAGAATTCTAATATCAAGAAGTGAATAAGAATCATAATACATGCTCGGAACTTATGAATAGAATTACCCCAAAGCTCATATCATTTCATACTTACATCTAGGACATGCCAAAAGAAAGAAAAGATAGGCTTTACATACCTTTAGCGTTTACTCGCGACACAGCACATATACGCTGCCCAATAGTGTCTCAACCTATATTAAGATGTCAAGAACTACGATTGAACTACGGAGAGATTCAAAACGTATCCTAACGTTAATAATTCCTTTCTAGATAATTAGACGACATTTCGCTTATTTTCAAACCAACCACATACAACCAAGCCAACATGTTATATCCCGTGTTTTCGTACATTGGGACAATCCGGATTAATTGTGATAAATGGGGGACAAAACCATTCCGAGATACAAAGTCGAGACTTTTGAGCTTCAATTTTATTTTGAGACATAAGTTGTTCATGAATTTGTTGGTATGGAACAATTAGGAAAATTTGGGACCAAAAGTGATATATTTGGAAGTTGAAAATCATGCAAAAATAGGCCTTGTGGCCGTGTGGCATTAAAATGGTCCCACACATTTTGTGGCCAATTTTAATTGGTCCAACACATGTGTGGGCCATGGACACATGTATAATTCATGTGGGAGTATAAAGGATGATCACTTAGTCATATTCTTCATTCTATACACTTAGAAAAAAAAGACAAGAAGTTGAAGACTCAAGTGAGGCTCTCGGCCAAGCCAAAAAAAAAAAATTGAAGATCAATTTGAGCCTTCCCAAAAATAATTCCTTGATGCTAAACCACTAATTTGAGGTCCCTAAGTAGCGTAAAAGCGTTGTTCGGATCGCCCAGAACATATATCATACAAAACCAACAGAATCATATGTTGCTAGGATCATCATATATCTATACATAGATTTGTTTGTTCAGGGGTACGGCGGGGCCCTGTCCCGTCATATGATTCTGTTGGTCTATTTAGAGGTCTGTAGACATAGATGTGGGTTAGGCCTATCCTTGTACGTGTGTGTTTGTATGATATATGTTAGGGCGATCCTATTCGCCGTGCGCCTTGTCGGCTTGCATTTGTATATGTTTTGGGCCGTCGCGCCATTTGATACCCTTGCGCTTATATATATATTTGTGTTTGAGGTAATCTGAGACAGCGTTTGATATTTGTATGCGTATAAGCTATCCGTATGTGTTTCTGTTCGATGAATGTGTTTGGGTGCCCAGCTCGGGCACTAGTCGCGGCCTACGGGGTTGGGTCGTGACAGAAGTGGTATCAGAGCAGTTCAGTCCTCGGAATGTCTACAGACCGTGTCTCGTAGAGTCTTGTTTATCGGTGTGTTGTGCACCACATCTATAAGCAGGAAGCTACAGGGCATTTAGGATGTCATCTTTCTTTCTGATCTTAGATCGTGCGATAGAGCTGTGTTATCAGGATGACCCTTCTCTGACGAAGTGTTATGATTTCAGCGATGCCTCCGAGGAAGGCCACAGCTGCCCAGAAGGGCAAGTCTACGTTAGCCAGGGTGAGACCGGCCCGAGGCCGTAGAGTTACTAGGGCCGTGCTGCGCCCCATGCCGGATATTGTGCCCCCGACAGGCCCGGTTCGGCTACACCGCACCGATGTCGGAGGGGCTTGGAGCGGCCGCCGGCATGCGGAGGAGCGGCTCCACCGCCAGCTCCCGAAGCTCCAGTACCCGAGCCTCCCGCTCCTCAGCTAGGGGCGGATGATGGGGCTATGCGTGAGGCGGTGCGATTCTTGGCCGATTGGTAGCGGGCGAGTTCCACGGGCGAGGGGTAGGGGATGATCGCGTAGACGGCGCGATAGTCGGAGGGCCCGTGATTTTACTCGCTGTGGCCCACCGAGTTTTTCGAGTCAAAGCCCGCAGAGGACCCTCATGAGTTCATCCGACGAGATGCGGCGTACTCGCGATTGATTAGTGCTTCCGAGAAGAGTCGGTTGAGATGGCGTCATACCGGTTGCACGATGTAGCAGCTAATTGGTATGAGTCGTGGATGCTGTCCAGAGGCGAGGGTGCCCCTCCAGCCGTATGGGGCGAGTTTACTGAGGCTTTCCTGGCCCATTTTCTACCTCCGGAGGTGAGGCGGGCCAGGGTAGATAGATTCCTGCTGTTGAAGCAGAGGGGCAGGCCAGTTCGGGAGTACAGTTTAGAGTTCGATTCGCTGGCCAGATATGCGCCCGCATATGTAGCTGACATGACTGACCGGATGCACCGATATATAGTGGGGCTGGACCAGTACTTCGTTGACAGCTGCTTGGTGATGGCGGCCCAGCCCGACATGGATATTGCCCGTATACAGGCCCACGCCCAGGGTATGGAGGACCGACGCAGAGGCGCCGACGATAGGGTTGATGACAGGGAGCCGCCCAAGGGGCTAGATCATGCAGGTATTACGGGGATTTTCGAGGCGGCGGCCTCGGCGGCGGCCAGGCGCAGAGATATCCTCCCCGGCCCGGCACGGGCACGCCCCCACAGTTTGCCGGTAGGAGGTTAGAGAGTGCAGGTTATTCAGGAGCTGGTCAGAGCTCTAGGGCTATGAGTTTCCAGTCAGATGGAGGCTCGAGCCAGACGAGGCCGTTTATGCCACGGTGTCCTCGGTGCGGCGGGCACCATCTAGGGGGAATGCCGTCGCGTTACGGCGCTTGTTTTACTTGCGGCCGTCAAGGCCATGTTATGAGGAGTGCCCGTACGAGTAGGTGGTTCGGGTGGGACGGCTCGGCCCCCGGGTCGGTTGCTGGTTCATCCTCTTACGGCCTATGCGCCCTACGGGCGGTATGCCGCACCGGGGCCGTGGTAGAGGCCGTGGTGGAGCGTCCAGTTCTAGCGGTCCTTCGAACCGCCTATATGCGTTGACCAATAGACAGGAGCAAGAAGCGTCACTAGATGCGGCTACAGGTATATGAATCCTTACTGAGATGTGTGTTGTTATGTATGTGTATTCGTTGTATGATTACTATTTAATAGCCGTAAGCAAAAATTTAAGGACCGTTAATCGAGTATTCATAAATTAAGGTGATTAAGTTATGTTTACCATTATAGTGAACCTGGAAGTCGAGGACGGAAGGTAATCGTACTCGTAAGTGAAAGGTGAACGCGGGGGATCAAGAAGGGTAAAACGGTAACTGTGTCGTGAGAACGTTTTGAAAATTGTTAACACTTCAATTTACTCCAGGTTGTGTGCTGAAGATCATGCGGTGACGTGAACGCTATCAGACTAATATTAAAGCACCGTATTTCATCAGAGTTCCGAGGTTAAGCGTGCTGGAGTGAAAGAAATTTTGGGATGGGTGACCCCCTGGGAAGTTTTCTGGAAATCTTACAAATTCAGACGAAAGAGGCAAATGAGAAGCTAGAATAATCCAAAGGGAGTTAGAGTGTGCGGAGTGGGTCGGGACCTTAAATGGTCACGTAGAACGAGGCAGATTAGATCGGTAAAGAGAAAGAAGATGTATCACGATTTTGGAATTGGGGTGAGTTCGAACAGTGTTGGGAAATATTTTATAAGTGAGGCGATAGCGACTACATGTACCGCATATGTGTGTAATGTCTCATACCTGGTTTTATTGACAGATATGTGTATTCCGGCAACCGACGTGGCGGTATAGGGAAGGCATCAATTGGACAGAGTAACGAAGCTCAAGTGAGCAACAGTGTATAGATGGCACAGATGTTATAAGCCAAGCTGATGTTGTGGTTATTACAGGTCAAGTTTGGGTAGTTCGAATGCAATGGTATGTGGAAAAAGGGAAGAAATTGAGTAGATGGAAGATCAGGGAATCAGAACATCGGGATTAAAGTACCGCCTACTTGGAATGGGAAATGCGGACATAGGGCAAATATAATCGGGTAATGATATAAGCACACCCCAAAAGGGGGGAAGCGGATGCGAGAAATACAAGTGTAGGATGTAAGGATTGCAACATAATGTGTGATCGGAAAGTTAAAAGGTGAGATCTAAGCAAAGGAGCAATAAAAGAGTTCGAATTAAGGATAAAGAGATGATTTGAGAAATTGACAACGAGATAAAGAAAGAAAGAAGGAATATGATTGGTAGATACGGCTGTATGCTATGGTAATAAAAGGAACTTCCCCCGAGATCCTTATACGGCTTTATAAGACTAGTTGAACATTCGAGGACGAATGTTCTAAAGGGGGGAAGGATGTTATATCCCGTGTTTTCGTACATTGGGACAATCCGGATTAATTGTGATAAATTGGGGACAAAACCATTCCGAGATACAAAGTCGAGACTTTTGACCTTCGATTTTATTTTGAGACATAAGTTGTTCATGAATTTGTTGGTATGGAACAATTAGGAAAATTTGGGACCAAAAGTGATATATTTGGAAGTTGAAAATCATGCAAAAATAGGCCTTGTGGCCGTGTGGCATTAAAATGGTCCCACACATTTTGTGGCCAATTTTAATTGGTCCAACACATGTGTGGGACATGGACACATGTATAATTCATGTGGGAGTATAAAGGATGACCACTTAGTCATATTCTTCATTCCATACACTTAGAAAAAAAAAAGACAAGAAGTTGAAGACCCAAAGTGAGGCTCTCGGCCAAGCAAAAAAAAAAATTGAAGATCAATTTGAGCCTTCCCAAAAATAATTCCTTGATGCTAAACCACTAATTTGAGGTCCCTAAGTAGCGTGAAAGCGTTGTTCGGGTCATCCAATCACCCGTTGTGTAGATCGCAAACCCTAGCTTAGTGTGGAGTTGAAAGAAGAAAGGTAAGATTTGATCATGTTTTATGTGTTATAAAGGTTGTATGTATGTTGTAGTATGTTAAAATGGATGAAAATCTTGAAATATGGCATGTTGGAGTGAAGGTGGTGTGTGTAGCATATGGCCGTGTGAGGTGTGTGTGTGTTGTGTTGTGTTTAAGTGATGAATTAAGTTCTATGTAGTATGTTAATTGTTGTAGTGTGAAGAAATGAGTGAGAATTATCAATATGTGCATGTTGGTATGTTGGCCGAAAATGGGTCATGTTATATGACAAAGAACGCATTAATGTCGCTTAGTGTTTTAGTGGTTGTCGTAATGAATTCTATGTTGGAAATGAGCTTTTAATGATTCAAGATTGATGTTGTAAATGTATGGGCTGAAGTGAAGGTTATTATGCGTTTGATGTAATTTGTGTATTTATGATAATGATATCGTTATGGTATGGATTATTGATGCAAATCATGATTCGGAAGTTAGAGATGGATTATAGTTGTGTTCTCGGGTTGGAGACAGTTTTCGGGTAAATTGGAGCCATGGTTGGATTGTTGGAAATATTGTATAAATTGTTTAAGATGTCCTTGAATGTTGTTGATATAGATTCGGATGAGTATTTGAATGTATAAGCGTTAATGTTGGCTTGAACGTAAGCCGTTGAATCAAATATATTGAAAGTTGTTGAATGATGAAAAAGGGGCTTATTAATGTTATATTACCTTGCGGATTGATTATTGATGTTGCTAGGTTGGTTGTTGTTGCTGTTGATTGTTGATTTGGCCGAGTTAAATTCTCGGGGTGGCCTATTTACAGGGGAAATGCTGCCCAAATTTCTGTAAAATTAAGGGTAAATTTGGAATTAAATGCCCAAAATGTCTATAGCTAATGTTTGGCATATTATGACTTGTTTGTAGACCTTGGGCAGCCCGAGATGTAGGTTGGAGTTAGATTGAGTTTGGCTAGCGTTGAGTGCGTACGAGGTATGTAAAGCGCAACCCTTCCTTCTTTTGGCATGCCTTAGTCGTAAATAAGCTGTGATACGAGTCTCGAGGAAACTCTACTCTCGCGATCCGACCATGTCTATGATCATTATTTGTTTCTTGGTCTTTGTATGCATGATAGGATGAAATATTGGCTCCTATGGCTTTTGTATGACTACGTTTCAAAAGTTGCCTAAAAAGTTGGTTTTTAAAAGTGTTTTGTTCCTAAATGATTTTGAAAACTACGAAAGTCCGTAACTTTCACAGACAGAACCGGATCGCTTCGATATGCTCAAAAATGATTCCATGATGTATGATGACTATGTTTTTCATAGGCGGGCCCGGCTCGGGTCGACACCCGTCCGTGGGTCCCGCGACTTTTCTTTATGTACTTCTGACGACTTTCGAAAGAATATGATACGATTATGATCCCGATTGCAAGTACGATCAGTTTACTTACCTTTTGAGATTATGATAATGATCTTATGTATATGATTTTGATGAATAGCTGTGGTTTCGGAAGTTTGGATTAATATGTTCCCGAGTGGCATTCGAAAGAAAATTCGATTTGACTAATGTCTTGGTGTTGGAAATAATAGTTCGCTTCGACAATATTATTGAGTCTGTAACGACGACTATGTTTTTGATTTCCACAAGCCATGTCATATGATCTTGACACGTACCTACAATTTCTAAAGTACTACTTGATATGTTCTCGAATGATTTTCGGAAGGAACTTGACTTGACCGTTATTTAGCTTTAAAATGAGATTTCATTTGATTATGTTGTGAGTCTGTGATGATGTTGTGTGCATGTGGTTTCTCACTACTCTGCTCGTGCGAGCTATTATGATCTCTTTCACTGCGTCCCGGGCCAGGGCATGTATTCGTGCACGATTCTACAGTATGATTCACCGCGCCCCTCACTAGAGGGCCGGGGCATGTTATATGATATGATTATGATATGATGATATGGGGAGGTGGCCGGGATGGCATATGATGACTTCATTCACCGCGTCCCTCACTAGAGGGCCGGGGCACGTTATATGTACATGATATGATGATTTTACTTACTGCGTCCCTCATTAAAGGGTCGGGACACGTTATATGTATAGATATATGATGATCCTACTTACCGCGTCCCTCATTAAAGGGCCGGGGCACGTTATATCTATGTATGTGTACGAGATGATTTTCTGACTCTGTTTCTCAGTCCTGTGATGAGCTGTATATGAAATGGATACGTATGACTTATGTTTCAAAGGCAAGTGTTATGATTTTCTGGTTATTATGCTACTTTTCTGTCCTCCTCGTTGCAGTACGATTTTGTTTATGGTATTCCATGCTTTACATACTCAGTACATATTTCGTACTGACCCCGCTCTTCGGGGCTGCGTTTCGCCCGCAGTGCGGGATACTGATTTTGGTGATCCGCCGACTTAGGATTCACATCAGCGGTCTTGGAGTGCTCCTTATTCCGGAGCCCACCTTTTGGTACATATTCGTTCGTGGCACATGTATTTGTTTGTTCAGGGGTACGGCGGGGCCCTGTCCCGTCATATGATTCTGTTGGTCTGTTTAGAGGTCTGTAGACATAGATGTGGGTTAGGCCTATCCTGTACAGGTGTGTTTGTATGATATATGTTACGAGGCGATCCTATTCGCCGTGGCAGCCTTGTCGGCTTGCATTTGTATATGTTTTGGGCCGTCGCGCCATTTGATAGCCTTGCCGGCTTCATATATATATGACTGTGTTTGAGGTAATCTGAGACAGCGTTGGATATTTGTATGCGTATAAGCTATCCGTATGTGTTTCTGTTCGATGAATGTGTTTGGGTGCCCAGCTCGGGCACTAGTCGCGGCCTACGGGGTTGGGTCGTGACACAACATCACTAATCATACATTCAAGTATCAACCCGAGACTATTCAAACATGACTCGAGAACACTCCGGACAGCCCGTACAACACTCCAAAACAAAATTTCACCAACACACATATAACATATAATCTTCCAAGTTCAACAAGAATAACAACAACACATTCTTTTCTTCTAAATTCATGAACTATACCAACAACCACACGTTAACAACATCATTCACATAAATGCAAGAAACTACACTAACATCATATTAGCTTCTACAACAGCCCACAAACAATTACAACTCCAACTTGAACCATTTAACCCTTCATTCTCATCATAAAATTCATAACAACAACAACCAAATACTAAGTAAAATTTGTTCACCATTCTTACACAAAACAGCCCTTACACGGCCTCAACACCAACATACATAATTCCATGAATTTCATCTATAACTACACCTTACAACACGCTCAACCATCCTCAATACATGTAAAAGAAGATTAAATCTTACCTTTAATCCTTGACTTCTCAACTTGGCTAGAATTTGTGCCTTGAATTAATTCTTGTTCTTGCTACCTAGGATCAATCCCACGTTGTTATACACCTTCCAAAGGGTTGAAATACTTGAAGAAAATTAATTCTTGATCAACAAACAAAAGCTCAAACTCGACGGCCATGGCCGAAACTCTCTCTCTCTCTCTTAAGCTTTTCTTTTGTTTGTGAAGATGATAAATGATTCATTAGTCATCAATTTCCCTTTTTATATGCCACACATGATGGTTCCACATGTCTAACCTTGACATGTGTCCCATTATCCTCCATGAACCAATCACATTCGGCCATATGTTGTGGGGCCCACTTTATGGTCTAATTAGACTAATTAATCATAATTAATCACTAATCCCCACTTAACAATTTAATCATGATTAATTAATCCCTAATCTCCATTAATATCTCTGTTAATGGAATTTGCAAACGAGTCGTGCCATATTAATATCGGGGATTAAAACTCTTTATCTCGTTTCAAAAATAATCTTGTCCTTGGACTTATGTCGATTAGCTTACGAATAATTCATCGTACGAAAATACGGGATATAACACCACAAGCCCGAATACACAATCGCACAACAGTTCCATCCTAAGAATCCATCCCAACTCCAAATCCTATACATGCATTCTCCGTTTCATCTAATACACGAATATGTAAATCTAACCGGAGTCTATCGAGCAGGAAGCCGTAACCTGCCTCGAGGCCGAGCGGGTGCCATGAACATCCGTAGATCTTCAATTTGTTCATCACATCGTAACCCGGATGAAAGAACTTGAGGCAATCATGAGACCCAAGAATACGAATCATTATTAGAGCATTTCATAAGAGGTTCAGATTGATAAGGAAAGTTGGGAATTTAGAACATCTCTAGATTTTCTATGTTACACCCCGTAGTTTCGTACATGAAAATTTATAAGTGTTGGAGATTCTAAGTATGGATACTGGAGTTCCCTTCAAGGATATATGATATTATACGAACTAATTCTATGGTCATGATGGTTTACGTTCATAGAATAAGCTATGGGAAACTCCGGGACCAAGCAAATCGAAGAAAATAAATTTGTCAAAAATTTGGAAAAAGTTGACAGAACTTTGGACAGAATTTTGAGTCAACTTTGGAAGGGTATATCTCCTAGTATAGTAAGAGTTTTAAGGTGTTTCAAAAACCTAAAATGAAGTTCGTCGAGTCTAATTTTAAACGCAACAAACCGCTCGGCGATACGATATCGAAGTAGAGAATTATGGACATTACAAGTTCAGCTGACCGAGCAAAAACGCGTGCTACGATGCGCTAAAATAGCGCTTGCTACGATGCTTCTACGGTGACCCCGAATTTGGACTATTATAAAAAGGGCTTGCCCCCTCTTTTTCAGCCAAAAACCTCTTCCAAATTGTTCCCAAATCCTCTAGAAATTTTCCCAACTTCCAAACCCAAATTTCAAGCCTAAATCGATAATAATTCTCGAATTTCGGTTCAAGCAACGTATAGTTGCGACTATAGAATCGTATAGCGATGCGTGTGGTTCAAGTTTAAGGTGAATAAAGTGAAGTTCTTCTACTATAAGGTATGTTCTTGCTATTATTTACATGATTAAGATGATATAAAGGTTTAGCAATTCTTGGAAAGGAAAGAATCATAGGAGAAAAACCATAAAGAGTTGAATATAATTCTTTGATTATGGTATTATGGATGTTGTTATGGTTGGTTTGAATATTGGAGAAACATCGTGTGGGATGTTTTATGGAATATATTGGTATTGATATGGTTGTTGATATTGTTGGTATTGTTTGGGAGTTGTTTTGGTATTAGGAGGAGGTAAAGAATATAGGGGAGATCTTTCTGAAATTTTGATCGTAGAAAGATTTATTTGAAGGACTAAGACAAGCGTATAAAGGTGAGTCTAACAATAGTATAAATTTTCTTGAATATAGATTTACGAACCTGGGAGGAAAAGCATTGAGTAGTTAAAGTTAAGGCGACCAAAAAGGTATGTATGGCTAAACCCTTTCTTTCTAAAGGCATGATTCTTTTGTTATAAACCTTTGTGCCATATCCATAATATCCTTGCCTCCATAAATGCTAGGGTTTATGAATCTCATGATCCTTATGATATTATTGAGCTTATTCATGATCTCGAGGCTATTCTTTGTGATTGATCTCACCTCATAATACTTGTTCTTTTGAGGTGAGATATAGTGATGACGGTTCTATTTTCAATGCTATCTAAGTTCATGATTTTTGAGACTCCCATGACATCGTTGACTTCACCTTAAGATAGTTGATCTGCTAAGGAAGGATATAGTGATAATGATAATGGTAATGATGATGTTGATTTGATTTATGTATTTTTATGTATATGTATGTATGTATACATTGCGCTCCCACTGATCAGTTGGGGATCACAGGAGAGCCCGAAGGGCTGGGTACGGATGACACATCGAGTCTCGAAAGGGCCGGTATGGATGACAACAGTCTGAAAGGGCGGTGCGGATGACACCGAGTCTCGAAAGGGCGGGTACGGATGACACCGAGTCCCGAAAGGGTAGGGTACGGATGACATCGAGTCCCGAAAAGGCGAGGCACGGATCACCGAGTCAGAAAGAGGCCGGTACGGATAACTGCGAGTCAGAAAGGGTCGAGTACGAATCACACCGAGTCCCGAAAGGGCCGGGTACGGATGACACCGAGTCCCGAAAGGGCCGGGTACGGATATGACAGATGTATGTATAGTAAGTGTATATGAATGCATATGTATGTATGTTTTGTATGGATGTGTATGAAATGTTTTCCCGATGTGAACGAGTAGTTTACATGATAGAGTCTTAAGAAGAGTATGAGGTATATTTACTTTTTATCTTATGTTATCTTCCTTAACATATCTTACTACTATTCTTGCCTTACATACTCGAGTCCATTGCTCGCTTGATGTCCACCGAGTCGTGAATGTTTGCATTCATACCGTAGGTGTAGATAGACGAGACGAGGATCTTTAATCGTAGGCTTCTTTTAGGTATTGGTCCCGAGTGGTGGCTCCACTTCTTCCTGGAGCATTGCCGAGTCTGAGTCTATATATATATGAATTGTGTTAAGGGTACGTCGGGGGCCACTGTCAGACTTATATACTTCGGTCGTGTTCATAGAGGCTTTGCGGAGCGGTTCTAGTGTACGACTTAGTCATAGTGCGGATCATCGTAATGTCGGCATCATGGGTTCATTATACATATATTTATGCATGATATTATGTTCATATTTAGCCTGCGATCTTATTGTTTCCATTTAAGACGCGAAGGATGTGAGTTATAAGTTGGTTCGCTCGGTTTCCGCAAGGTACCGGGTGCCAATTACGCCTTACCTAGGGTGGGGTGTGACAAAAGTGGTATCAGAGCCGTTCATCCTCGGAGTGTCTACAGACCGTGTCTAGTAGAGTCTTTTTTATCGGTGTGTTGTGCACCACATCTATAAACAGGAAGCTACAGGACATTTAGGATGTCATCTTTCTTTACGATCATAGATCGTGCGGTAGAGACAATGATAGGAAAGCTCGTTCTTGGTACGATTTTTGTTAAATTGCGAGGATTGTATTGGAGAAGGGGACAATTTCGGTTAATGGGAGCGTAAGTGAGGCTCGAGAAGGGGACATGAGACCGTATCACCGTCGACTCGGGATCGAGAGTATATATATATATATATAAATATATATATATTCCATTGAGACGGACCCATCGGAGAATGTGGCTCCCGGTATTAGGAGACTCGGCCCGAGAAATCATATGACAAAGACCGTCTAAGGGTTCGCGAGACTCGTGGACGAAGACGCGATTGAGAAAGTACGAAGCGGGGCCCTTATCACTTTTCCTATGTTTCGGCATTATGTTAGGTCGACTTCGATGTTAGTATCATAAAGGTAGCTAGTTCTCTATCTTGGGATTTAGTTAACCGGGGAGTTACCCGCGGATCGTGGGGAGTACGAGATAGAGGAAGAAGGGAGTCGAGTTGGAGCGATTACTTTTAATAAGGACAAAGGGGCTTTACTTCTAGATATATGTCAGAGCCTAAGTTCTCCGATTATCTCATTTACGGGTATGTGGCTTTTTTTCATTAGAATCGGTTGTGGCTTATATGTATATGACCTAATCCCGGGATATCATCGATCATTCGTTACTCGGGGACCTCGAGAAAGTTGATAATGGATTGTTCTTACGAATAATTATAGTCGGGACATCCTTATTTCGGACATGGATACGAAGTGAGAATTTTAAATTTTAAGTCACATAAGTTTATGTACTCTCAGAGAGATTTCTCAGGGATGGATGCAGAAGTTGTAGTAGAACTAAGCAGATAAGGTGGGACATAAGAATTGTAAGAAATTGAAGAAATATGAGGTGATATTTCATCCCACATTTATTAAGGTATTAGATTGAAACATACAGGTTTATAATATATTGGTCTTTAGGAGAAAAGAAACCAGAAAGATGTTGAATGAAGGAATAAGGCACTAATGTTAGAAGGTATAGTAGATACGGGTAGATGAGAATTGCAGATACTTATGGAAAAGGAGTGCGGTATGTGACCAAAGAAAAGGATATTGGATGATTTGTATTAATAGTGTATGTAAATCAGACTTCGCTAGGCGGAAAGTAAGAGAGCGAAACCGAAAGTGAGTTAATTAGTGAATTTGAGGCCCTGGCAAGGACTTAGATTATAGAATATATATAATTTTGACTAAGGATTTCAAGATGTTTATAAGGTAGCTTGTGGGAGTTCTAAGAAGGCCCCCGCTAGTTGATCCGGGACCCGGAGCTCCGGGACCGGCGGGACGAGCCTTAGTTATTCCACAAGACTAACCCTCGGAGGACCCGGCGATGATTCCTTCCAGTTCTTGACTCACTAGGGAGGAGGACCCCCCCCCCCGAAGGATGGTTATGACACGGTCCGTCCGAGTATTCTTCTAGGACAGGAGGAGGAGATTCGAGGCCGTACCCGGTACTCATATGGTAGAGCACCTACGTCGGACCAGCCTCCGGTGAGTGTTACGGATTACTCTAGCCCTCCCTATCTGGCGAGTCGATAAACCGGGGAGTTGCTCGGTTATTTATATCCCTCGGACTCGGATGAGAGAGATGATGAAGGCCAAGCGTGCGGATGGTGGGTAGACGATGACGAGGGAGTACACTTCGCACTTATAGTCCACGAGATCGGACTAGAGACCAGATCCCGGCTGGGGTATATGAGTCCTTATTGGAATTTTCTATGTATGTGCATTTGCTTTGTAGATTATTATTTAATAAACAAGCGAGCGGAAAACCCAAAGAGGTAAGATAAGAGTATTTATAAGTAACGGCGACCAAGGTATGTTATTTAGCATTGGGAATCTAAAATCTAGGACGGAAAGTAGTCATATATACGGATGAAAGGTGAATATTGAGAATTAAAAAGGCCAAAATAGTAATTGTGCGGTCGGAAAGTAAGAGACCCTTTCTAATTGCGGGAGATGCGTTACGAAACGTTTTGGAATGCAGTCAAGACTTCAACTTGCTTTAGATTATGTGAGTGAAGGTCGTGCGGTGAGGTGGATACGATTATACCAGCATTAACGCACGGATTTCATCAAAGTTTTGAGGTTAAGCGTCTTTGAGGTGAGAGAAATACTAGGATGGGTGACCCCACAGGAAGTGTACAAAAAGTCCTATAAATTTAAATATAAGAGGCAAATGAGAAGCTAGAGCGACCTAAGGAGATTGGAGTATGCGGAGTGGTTGGACACCTTAAGAGGTCGCGTAGGACGAGGCGGACTAGATCGTTGAAGAGAAAGAAGGTGCATCACAGCTCTACAATTAGGGTGAGTTTGAATAGCGTTTGAAAAATTTTGTAAGCGAGATGGTAGTAATTATATATATACATATGCATATGATATCCCATACGTGGCTATATCAGCGGGAACGTGTATCTAGGCAACCAACGTTGCGGTATATGGAAGGCATTAATCGAACGGGGTAACGAAGTTCAAGTGACAAAAAATATATGGTACAAATGTTACAAGGTAAGCTGATGCTATTTTCACTACAGGTTAGGCTTGGAGAGTTTTAATGTAATGACATCTGGAAAAGGAAAAAAAGTGAGTAGATGGAAGGTACGGAGATCAAAATGTCAAAAAAAATGAAAAGTAAGAAACATGAGTGAGTGAAGCCTCCAGGAGGGACGACGGGCAATCACGGGACTATTTGGGTAAAAAAAAAAAAAATTGAAGGTAGGCATGCGAATTGGATAAAGTGTGGCAGTATGGAACAAAAGAGGAATGTGTAGGGTCAGAGAATAGGCTTCGATAAGTGGGGCTAAAAAGATAGTGACCACGATGAGGAATATGAAGTAAGAGAAAGAATTGTTAGGCCTCGCGACGATGTTAAGAGATTTCCAGCCCTCGAAAGGTATATAAAGGGATAAGTGTGTGGTCAAATTAACACGGTTCTTTGGCACGACCCAACCCGTAGAAGCGTGACTAGTGCCAAACTTGGGCACCGTGCGTACCAAAGTCCAAAAACGGTAACTCAAATATTTATTAAAATTTGGGCGAGAGTTTCACTATGTTTCTTGACTAACCAAATTAACCTGCACCCAGAAAATACCAACAGAAGCCACACGGGGCCAACATATTCACATACATATATATGGGCGGGCGATGAAACCGTGTGGCCTTAGAACCACGAGAACATATCACGTTTACATATCTTGTACCACGTACACGTACCTTTGTAACCACAGACCATAACCAGCGCGCGTATCCCGGACCTACACACGACATAACGGAATCATATGACGGGATAGGGCCCGTCGTACCCACGGGCGAATAATAATGTACATATGTATCGGGGAGAAAATGTATACCAAAATATATGTAAGCTCTGGAAGAAGGAGCACTCAGATAAAGAGATAGATGGCCTAAGCGATCATGGATCCTCGGAGCGGCGGTACTGCGGGCATGAAAGCAACGACCCCGAAGGAAGGGGAGTACGGAATATGTACTGAGTATGTAAAGCACAGAACACAATAACTAGGATCATAACCGAACTAGACTGTATCGAAATAAGTATAGAACTTAGGAAATCAAAACTTACCTGCGAATCGTATACCATGTATATCCATATCATATCATCAGTA
>NW_026726796.1:0-38498 GCF_029784015.1 Lycium ferocissimum | reverse complement strand
ATATGATGTTTGATGATATGATAATCTGATACGATATGATATATGATGGTGTGATGTGATATAAGATTATTATATTATTTATGGATCGGACCGTACATTCCTCGGCATTATTATATTATATATGGATCGGGCCGTACGTTCCTCGGCATTATTATATGATATATGGATCGGGCCGTACGTTCCTCGGCACTATTATTTTATTTATGGATCGGGCCGTACGTTCCCTCGGCATTCGGTTAACGTCGGTTTATATGATATGTTCTAGTTTTACGTATATGTGGGACGAAATGTTTTTCAAAATAAAGCTAAGCATTTTGGGCATTCGATGGTTATATTAAATGTACATCTTGCTATGTATGATTTGTATTTCGGATATAAGTACTTTGGTATTTGGGTTATTATGCTCACGTTACGTACACCTTACTTCGGTTATGACTTCGTTTACGTACTTCTGCTTTGCATACTCGGTACATATTCCGTACTCACCCCACTTTCTTCGGGGCTCGCGTTTCATGCCCGCGAGCGGATACGCGCTTTGGTGATCCACCGTAGGATTTCCGTACGCTATTCGAGTGCTCCCTTTGTTCGGGAGCGATATTTTGGGTATATACTTTCCGATGTATATGATTATGTTTATTCGAGGTACGAGCGGGCCCTGTCCCGTCATCTGATTCTGTTGTTCTGTATTAGAGGTCTGTAGACATAGATGTGGGTTAGGTACAGTTTTGTTCGGACGCGTTATGTGAGTTTTGTTTGGGCGGCCCATCCGCCGTGGCAGCCTTGTCGGCTGCGTGTATGTATGCTTTGCTACGTTATGTATATTATGATAGCCTTGCGGCACGTACGTATATATATTTGTATGCGTCGGTTGGGGCAAGTACGTGCGATTCATGTACGAGTCGTTTGTATGCAGAATCTGGTCAGTGAGCGCGTACGGGTGCCCAGCTCGGGCACCAGTCACGGCCTACGGGGTTGGGTCGTGACAGAAGTGGTATTAGAGCAGTTCGTCCTCGGAATGTCTGCAGACCGTGTCTAGTAGAGTCTTGTTTATCGGTGTGTTGTGCACCACATCTATAAACAGTAGGCTACAGGACATTTAAGATGTTATCTTTCCTTCTGATCTTAGATCGTGTGATAGAGTTGTGTTATAAGGATGACTCTTCTCTGACAGAATGTTAGGTTTTCAGCGATGCCTCGAGAAAGGCGGCAGTACGCCGGAAAGGGCAAGTCTCGGCGGCGGGCGAGACCGGGCGGGCCGGATAGCTACTAGGGCCCGTGCCGGCTGGCGGAGAGATTGTGCCTCGACGGCCGGTTCTGCTACTGCCGATGCTCGGAGGGATTTGGAGCGACCACGGTGCGGGGCGGCGCTCCGCCCGGCCCACGAGGTTCGAGCGCCCGCGCCTCCGGCTCCCCGGCCGGGGGCGATGATGGGGCCATGCGAGGGCGGTAGAGTTATTGACCGGTTGGTAGCGGGGCGGGCCCACGAGCTTGGGTAGGGGGTGATCGGGGCGACCGACGTGACGGTTCGAGGGCCGTGAGTTTCGACATGTAATCCGCCGAGTTTTCGGGTCGGCCGCGAGGGACCCTCGAGTTGATCGGACGATCTTGCGTACATTACGGTTGATTAAGGCGGCCAAGGTCGAGTACGGTTGAGTTGGCATCATACCGATTGCGGGACGTAGGCGCAGAATTGGTACGAGTCTGGGTATTGTCTAGGGGCGAGGGCTCACTCGGCGTATGCGACGAGTTTACTAAGACCTTTCGGCCCATTTTACGCCTCCCCGAGCTACGACAAGCTAGAGTGAACAGATTCTGTGTTGAAGCGAGAGGGAAAAGAAGTGTCCCGACGGTTTGGAGTTTGATTCGCTGGCCGAATGCCTCCGCTTATGTAGGCGGTATACGTGACCGGATGCACCGGTACGTGATGGGGCTAGACCAGTATTTGGTCGACAGTTGTTTGGTGATGGCGGCCCAGCCAGGTATGCATATTGCCCGTATACAGGCACACGCTCAGGGTATGGAGGACCGGCACAGAGGGCGTCAGCCCGATAGAGATTATGATAGGGGCCAGCCCAAGAGGGCTAGATCCGCCGGGTATTCTGGGGATTTTCGAGGCAGGCAGCCTCAGCAGCAGCAGAGTAGATATCCTCCCCAGCCAGCACGGGGCGCACCCCCACAGTTCACTGATAGGAGGCCAGATAGTGCAGGATATTCGGGAGCGGGTCAGAGCTCCAGGGCTTCGGGCCCACAGGTGGATTGAGGTTCCGGTCCGTAGAGGCCACCCATACCTCGGTGTTCTTGTTGGGGGGGCGACGTCCGGGGAAAGGGGGGTGTTATCGCGCCACAGGTGCTTGTTTTACTTGTGGCGGCCAGGGTCACCGTATGAGGGAGTGTCCGTACAGAGGCGGTCCAGGTGGTGCAGCCCAGATTACTAAGTCGGCTGCTGGTTCGTCTTCCCCTTCCGTAGCTATGCGCCCGATGAGGCGGGGCGCACTGACACTAGCCGGCCGTGGGAGAGGCCGTGGCGAAGCCTCCAGTTCTGGCGGTCCATCGAACTGCCTATATGCATTGACCCGTGGACAGGATCAGGATGCGCCACCAGATGCGGGTACAGGTAAATTTGACTCTTTAATTGGTTATGCTGATTGATGTATGAACTGTTTGTGATAATTATAAAAGAAACTCCCCCGAGTGTCTATAAGATCACGTAAGGCTAATTTAACATTCGAGGACGAATGTTCTAAAGGGGGGGGAGGATTTTATATCCTGTATTTCGTACATTGGGACAATCCAGGTTGACTATGAAAAGTTAGGGACAAAACCATTCCGGGATACGAAGTCGGGACTTTTGACATTCGATTTCGTTTTGGAGACACAAGTTGTTCATGAATTTGTTGGCATGGAACATTTAGGAAAATTTGGGACCAAAAGTGGAATATTTGGAAGTTTGAAATTCATGAAAATTGGCCATGTTGGCCATGTGGCTTGGAAATGGTCCCCACACATTTGGTGGCCAAATTAAATTGGTCCAACACATGTGTGGGCCAAGGTACACTTTTGCAATTCATATAAGGGCACAAAAGATGACTAAGTTAATCATTCTCATCATCTTCCAACACTTAGAAATTTCATGAACCTTGAAGAACAACAACCATAACCTCTCGGCCAAAGAGAAAAAAATTGAAGATCAATTTTAGCCATCCCAAAAATATTTCCTTGGTACAAATCCACTAATTAAAGGTCCCTAAGTAACGTGAAAGTGTTGTTGGAGCGATCAAACCGCTAGTTTTCATCCTAGCTAACCCTAGCTAGTTGTGAAGTTGAAGGAAGAAAGGTAAGATTCAATCATGTTTTATGTGTTATGAAGGATGTATGCATGTTGTAGTATGTTAAAATGGAGAAAATTCATGAAATATAGTATGTTGGAGTTGAGGTGTGTATGAGGTTTGGCGTGTAAGTGTGTGTGTTGTGTTGAAGTGATGAATCAATTTTATGTAGCATGTTTAGTTGTGTGAAGAAATGGATGAGAATCATCAATATGTGTATGTGTAGTGTTGGCCGAATATGGTTCATGTAGTGTGGCAAATAATGAATTAATATCGCTTAGTGTTAGTTGTTGTCGTTATGAATTCTATGTTGGAAATGAGAGTTTAATGACTCAAGATTGATGTTGTAATTGTATGGGCTGATTTGAAGGTTATTGTCCATTTGATGTAATTTATATATTTATGAGAATGATATCGTTATAGTGTGGATTGTTGATGCAAATCATGATTTGGAAACGAGAAGTGTGTTATAGTGAGGTTCTCGGGTTTGGGGACTGTTTTCGGGTAAATTGGAGCCATTGTTGGATTGTTGGAAATGTTGTATGAATTGTTTGAAATGTCCTTGAATGTTGGTGGTATGGGTTCGGGTTGGTATTTGAATGTATAAGCGTTGATGTTGGCTTGAAGGTAAGCCGTTGAATTGAATATAATGAAGGTTGTTAAATGATGTAAAAGAGGGTTATTTATGTTATATTGCTTTTTGGGTTGATTATTGATGTTACTAGTTTGGTTGTTGGTGTTGTGGTTGTTGATTTGGCCGAGTTGAATTCTCGGGGTTGGTGTATTTACAGGGGAAGTGCTGCCCAAATTTCTGTAGAATTTGATGTTCGTTTGGAATCGGGTCCTAAATACCTTTAGCTAATGTTTGGCTTATTATGATGTATTTGTAGATCCTAGAGAGCCCGAAGTTTGAGTTTGGACTAGCTTCGAGGGCGGATAAAGTATGTAAAGCTTACCTTCCTTCTTTTGGCATGTCTTAGATATGGCTAAGTTATGATATGTTACGAGCCTCGAGGTAATTCTATTCTTAAAAATCCGAGCACGTTTATGAGTCGTAATTGCTTTTGATGTTGGCATCCTTAGGTGGACAAGCTATGGTTTTTATGTCTTTGTATGATTGATTTTCAAAAGTTGCATAGAAGTTGATTTTTTTAAAAGAGTTTCGTTCCTAAACGATCCCGAAAACTACGAACGTCCGTAACTTTCACGGACAGAACCGGATGGCCTTGATATGCTCGAAAATGATTCTATGACGTATAATAACTATGATTTCCATGGGCGGGCCCGACTTGAGTCGACACCCCTCCGTGGGCCCCGCGACTTTCCTTATGTACTTCTGACGATTTTTGAAAGGATATGACATGACTAATATTCCGATTCCGTGTACGATCAGTTTACTTATCTTTTGAGTTGGTAATAATGATTCGATAACATATGATGACGATGATTTTCATAGGCGGGCCCGGATTGGGTTGGCGCTCATCCGTGGGTCCTGCGATCTTCTT
Organism: Lycium ferocissimum; assembly: GCF_029784015.1. NCBI lineage: Eukaryota > Viridiplantae > Streptophyta > Magnoliopsida > Solanales > Solanaceae > Lycium > Lycium ferocissimum. The sequence continues at coordinate 33,667 of NW_026726796.1, read as the reverse complement.
TTGTATAATCCTAATGGCTTTTGAAAGAATTCAATTTGACTACCTTTCCGACCCCCGAATATGATTACATATTTGTCTGTTGCGCCCGAAATAATGATTCGCATACTTATGATTCCGATACGTAACTATGGTTTCTGAAGTTCGGTTTGATATGTTCCCAAGGGACATTCGGAAGAAAGTCTGTTTTGACTACAGTTTGGCTTATAAACAACAGTCCGTTTGATTACTCTATTAAGTTTTCGGTGTGAATGTTTGGCATTGCATATGATTTCCTACGATTTTGCTCGTGCATTCTGTTATTACTTCTTTCGCCAGATCCCGGGCAGGTTATGTTCGTGCGCACTATGTTATATTTCGAAGTATGATGTGATTTCCGAAGTATGATGTGATATGATATATGATGTGATACGGAGTGTGATGTGTTCGGAGGTATACAATATTCCAAAGTATGATGTGTTGTGGCGCCCAGATGGAGTGGCGACCACGTTCTGTCCGCCGGGTCCCATTGCGGACCGTATGTGATATGTGATATGATGTTTGATGATATGATAATCTGATACGATATGATATATGATGGTGTGATGTGATATATGATTATTATATTATTTATGGATCGGGCCGTACGTTCCTCGGCATTATTATATTATATATGGATCGGGTCGTACGTTCCTCGGCATTATTATATGATATATGGATTGGGCTGTACGTTCCTCGCACTATTATTTTATTTATGGATCGGGCCGTACGTTCCTCGGCATTCGGTTAACGTCAGTTTATATGATATGTTCTATTTTCTGTATGTGTGGGACAAAAATGTTTTTCAAAATAAAGCTAAGCATTTTGGGCATTTTGGGCATTCTGATAGTTATATTCGTCTTCTGCACTACTTATGTATGATTTGTATTTCAGATATAAGTACTTTGGTATTTGGGTTATTATGCTCACGTTCTGTACACCTTACTTCGGTTATGACTTCGTTTACGCACTTCGCTTTGCATACTCGGTACATATTCCGTACTGCGACCCCTTTCTTCGGGGGCTACATTTCATGCCCGCAGTACGGATACGCGCTTTGGTGATCCACCCAGGCGTAGGATTTCCATTCTCGTCTGTTCGAGTGCTCCCTTGTTGCGGAGCCATATTTTGGGTATATACTCTTCCGATGTATATGATTATGTATATTCGGGGGTACGGCGGGGCCTGTCCGTCATCGATTACTCGTTGTTTAGCAGTGAGGTACGAGACATAGATGTGGGTTAGGTACAGTTTTGTTCGGACGCGTTATGTGAGTTTTGTTTGGGCGGCCCATCCGCCGTGGCAGCCTTGTCGGCTGCGTGTATGTATGCTTTGCTACGTTATGTATATTATGATAGCCTTGCCGGCTTCTGTGCAGTATATATATTTGTATGCGTCAGTTTGGAGCCACGTCTGATACTGATTTATGTACGAGTCGTTTGTATGCCGAATCTGGTCAGTGAGCGCGTATGGGTGCCCAGCTCGGGCACCAGTCACGGCCTACGGGGTTGGGTCGTGACACAATCCTACAATAAAATTCATATTAATCACTTCCCATTTCCATGTAGGAATTTCCATTGCTTGCAATAATCCTCCTGGCTTTTGATGTTCTACCTTTACTTGTTGGCAATTTGGACATTTGGCTACAAATTCTGCTATATCTCTTTTCATGCCATCCCACCAATACATCAATTTAAGATCATGGTACATCTTTGTCGTTCCAGGATGAATAGAATATCTGGAGTAATGAGCTTCTTCTAGAATTCGGCGGCGTAGTTCCGCCACATCCGGAACACATAACCTATTCTGATACCTGAGAACCCCATCTACCGAGACTTCAAATGGTGACTTTTCTTTTGAAAATTTCACACCTTTATAATACTTCTATTTGGGATCCTCGTATTGACGCTCTTTTATTTCCGCATCCAAGGGCGAAACTGTGGGATTGTTAACACTGACTCCTGCGTCGCCTGAATCAATTATACGTACTCCAAGATTAGCTAGCTGACGGAGCTCACGAATCATTTCTTTCTTCTCCAAAGGCACTTCACATAGGCTACCCATAGATCGGCGACTAAGCGCATCCGCTACCACATTGGCCTTCCCGGGGTGGTATAAGATATTCACATCATAATCTTTCAATAGTTCTAACCACCTTGTCACGCCGCATTTAACTCTTTCTACGTTTGAAAATATATTGGAGACTCTTATGATCTGTGTAAATATCAACATGTATGCCATATAAGTAATGTCTCCACATTTTTAGTGCATGAATAACTGCGGCTAATTATAGATCGTGAGTTGGGTAGTTCTTTTCGTGCTTTCACAGTTGCCTCGAAGCATAAGCAATGACTTTTCCATGCTGCATCAATACACACCCTAACCCAACACCGGAAGCATCGCAATACACAACATAGCCATCCGGCCCTTCTGGAAGCGTTAGGACTGGAGCTGAGGTTAATCTGTCTTTCAACTCTTGGAAGCTACGCTCACAAGCGTCATCCCACTGAAATTTTACTGACTTTTGGGTTAACCTCTTCAATGGGGCTGAAAGAGATGAAAATCCCTCTACAAATCTTCTATAATAACCTGCCAAACCTAGAAAGCTACGAACTTCTGTAGGCGTCGTAGGCCTTGGCCAAGTCTTTACCGCCTCTATTTTCTGAGTATCAACTCTAATGCCATCATCTGCAATCACATGGCCCAAGAATGTCACAGAATTTAGCCAAAACTCGCACTTTGAAAATTTTGCGTACAACTCCCGAGTATGGAAAGTTCCAAGAACAATACGTAGATGATCAGCGTGTTCTGATTTTGTGCGAGAATACACTAGAATATCATCGATGAATACTATCACGAACAGATCTAAGAGAGGCCTGAATACATTATTCATTAAATTCATAAACACTGCCAGAGCATTAGTTAGCCCAAATGACATTACTCGGAATTCATAATGGCCATATCTTGTTCGGAAGGCTGTCTTAGGAATGTCTTCTTCTCTGACTCTCACTTGATGATAACCCGACCTCAGATCTATTTTAGAAAACCATTTGGCACCTTGTAGCTGGTCAAATAAATCGTCAATCCTTGGAAGAGGATACTTGTTCTTTATCGTCACCTTATTCAGCTGTCTATAATCAATACACATTCGTAGGGAGCCATCTTTATTCTTCATAAATAATATTGGTGCTCCCCACGGTGATGAACTGGGTCTAATGAATCCCTTTTCGAGCAAATCTTTAAATTGTGCCTTTAACTCTTTCAATTCTGCCGGAGCCATTCGATAAGGAGGGATAGAAATAGGCTCGGTATCTGGCAACACATCAATGGCGAAGTCAATCTCCCTTTCTGAAGGAAGGCCTGGAAGTTCATCTGGAAATATATCCGGAAATTCGTTTACTACCGGAACGGATTGAAAAGTTGGCGATGTTGCCTCGGTGTCATGAACTCGGACTAAATGATAAATATAGCCCTTGGCGATCACCTTTCTTGATTTAAGGTAGGAAATAAACCTACCCCTCGGGGTTGCCGTATTACCCTTCCATTCAAGCACGGGCTCTCCCGAAAATTGGAATCGAACTAATTTCATTCGGCAATCAACATTAGCATAGCATGAGGCCAACCAATCCATACCCATTATAACATCGAAATCTAGCATTTCTAGTTCCAGTAAATCAGTTTTGGTTTGGCGATCGTATATTACAATTATAACATCTTTATACACTTGTTTAGCTATCACGGGATCACCAACCGGAGTGGATACCTCAAAAGGTTTGATCGGATCGGGTTTCACCCCAATACGATTAGCAACATAGGGGTAATATAAGATAATGTGGAGCCCGGATCTATCAATGCATACACATCATGAGAAAACACCGTCAATGTACCTGTGACCACATCTGGAGACGACTCAAGATCTTGCCGTCCGGCTAAAGCATATAAGCGGTGCTGTGTGGCACCTGAAGTAGATGCTCCCCCTCGGCCTCTACCTCGGCCTGTTGGAGTCTGGGGAGTCCGCCCCGTAGGACGTGCTGAAGAGGATCCTACTGCCGATCCTGTGGGCTGAATCCTAGCTCTGCCGATCATCGACGGGCAATCTCCCATCATATGCCCCATCTGACCACAAGCATAACAAGCGTCCGACCCCGGCGGCACTTTCCGGAATGTAACCTACCGCACTGGCTGCATCGCGGTACTGGAGGTCTCCTCTGACTGTAATCTCCCCCAAACTGAGAACCTGGGCCCCTCGAACTCTGGCCCTGTCCTGAACGAAAAGAACGATCAGACCCTCTGCCTGTAAACCGGGGAGGTGCACTTATCACTGACTGGCCTGAGTGCCTGGAATATGTCTGTCGTGATCCCCCTCTAAAATCGCTACCTGTGCCCATAGATCTGGCCCTTTTGCTTTGCCCCCTATCAATATCACGATCACCTCTTTGCGGAGGTTGTTGCCCTTCAAGATTTTGGGCATGGGCTTGAATGCGGGAAATATCCATTCCGTCTTGCAATGAGGCCGTCAAGCAGTCTTTGAATAAATGTGGCCCTAAGCCACTCACAAATCTGTGCACCCTGTCGCCCATGTCGGCTACCATAGTAGGAGCATATCTAGCCAAAGAATTAAATTGAAGGCTATACTCTCAGGCACTCATATTACCTTGCTTCAAATTCAAGAACCTATCCTCTCTAGCTCGGCGGACCTCGGGCGGCAAATAATGATGAAGGAAGGCATCAACAAATTCTTGCCACACCGAAGGAGGCGCATTCTCTTGCCTCGACGCTATCCAATTGTTATACCATAATACCGCCACATCTCGGAGTCTATATGATGCTAAATCCACTGATTCAATCTCAGAAGCATGAAAAATCCGCAATGTTTTTAGCATTTCATTAATAAAACCTTGCGGGTCTTCATCCGGTTTTGACCCAAAGAATTCCGGAGGATTTAGGCTCATGAAGTCACGGGCTCTAGTACTAGCTGAACGATCACTTGGGCCCGCATTTTGCCTTTGTGCCTAAGCGGCAACCAACTGTGTCAATAGATTAATAGCCTCGGTCACTTGTTGACTCGACGTAGCCAGTGGAGGAACTGGAGGCATAGGAGCTGGAGCTGAAGCCCCTTCTTGCTCTTCCGTAATAGGCGGAGTAGTGGAGGCACTAGATAAAGCCTCATGATGTGATTCATCCTCATTTGCATTCATGGGCGGCTCTCTTTCTGCCCGCCTTTTCATAGTAACTTTGCCCTTCGGGGCAGCTTTAGCTTTTTCTTTTGCCGGTATTCTGAAATCACAACATACTCATTAGGGAGGATTAAATCATATACTCGGCTCTAACGCACGATTTCATATGAATAAAGATGGTCATTTTTCCTAAATGCCCTGTAGCCTCCTGTTTATTAGCGTGGCGCGCAACACACCATAAACAAGACTCTACTAGACACGGCTCGTAGACACTTCCTAGGACTAAACCGCTCTGATACCACTTCTGTCACGACCCGAACCACGGGCCGCGACGGGTATCCGGGGCTAACCACCGAACACCACTCATTTGCGTTATCTATATGCTCTCATTCATAATACTTGCTCAACTTCATAGAAATATATCATCATTCGCAACATAATTACTTTTATAAACATAAGCCCTTCGGCTATCAAAATAATATATATACATGCATACACATACAACTATGGGACCATACTACCCACACTGCGTATCTACGAGCCTCTACTAGAGTATCAGACATATGGACGGGACAGGACCCCGTCGTGCCCAATCATGATTATATACATATATATGTACCAATAGAATAATCTGTGGCACCTCCGGAAAATGGAGTGCTCTCTAATCAGCTGCTAGCTCCTATGAGTCTGGATCACCTCCCTGTCTACCTGTGGGCATGAACACAGCGTCCGAAGAAAAGGACGTCAGTACGAATATTGTACTGAGTATGTAAGGCATAAACAATAATGAAATATCCATGAAACAAGGAGGCATCAATAAGGAGCAATCTGTAACTGACTGAATCATAAAGGAAGTAGTGCATGCTGACTTACTTTCATACTCATCATCATATCACATATGCATAATGTATAAGCTGCCCAACCATGTAGGTGCGGTGGTATAAGCTACCCGACCATGTAGGTGCGGTGTGATAATCAATAACATTAGCAATAGCATTAGCTCGCGTCCGGTGCCTCCCGCGTCCGGGTATCATCTCATGCCACCCACTAGTGGCGGCGCCATGCCATTTGGCCATGGTGTATAGTTGCCCGGCCGTATAGGCGCGGTGTGATATCATCATATGCTCATTACAACATGCTTATTATATGCTCATTACAACATGCTCATTATATGCTCATTACAATACATTTATCATACATGCTTATCATAATATGCTTATAGCAATACATACATAGAGACTCATAGATAATCATACTTTATCGGGGTGACGTAAGGTCGTGGACCCCCAATGTCATTTTGAGCATTCATAAGTATTCTTCCTTACCTTGGAAGAACAAGCATAAGGTGAGTGTATATAATAATCAACGGATGCTTCACTAGCTTCATAGAAACATAATGTCATAGGCTATAGCATCTCTAGACTTTACTTGTCGTCATCGTCATCTTACTCGTAGCATATCTCTTATCTCGTATGGTCATTCATGAGCAAGGACTCATAGCTTTCTAGAAGATGGGACATTCATGATACAAGAGGAAAATCATGCTATGGAACTTATGCCTTAGAAAGAAAGAACTAGCCTCACATACCTTTGTCGTTTAGCTATTCTATCGCTTGCTCGATCTCCTTGAGTGCACTTGTTTATACCTTCAAGAGAATTCGTACCGTCATTAGCTAAAAAATCATGAAAACGTACTTACTAGAGCTAGAGAAATTTGGGCAGCATTTCCTTTGTTTATACTACTTTCCACCATATTCCATATCAACTCCTAACATATATAATGACAATCACAATATCCTTAACAACAATCGTCATTCATTCGTATGATTCGTATTTCACATTTCTACTTCAATCCTCCATATTCATGACTAAAGTCCATCGTCGTATTCTTTCATATCCAATACTTATTTCATGTTCTATATGTCACTTATAACATATTTATAACATCAACATATCCATTTCCATGATTCAATTCAACTATCACATACTAGCAACACTATTCACACATTTGATGACCCATTTGTTGTACTTTTCTACAATCCATGTGTTTCAACTTATAAATACTTCAAAAAACGTGTAAACATCATGAAACTTACCTTAGATGATGGAGGAATAAGCTTGGAATGGTGATTCACCCTTAGCAAAGAAAGCCCTACTTTATCTCTCTTGGGATTTCTTGACTTGGAAGACTTTTAATGGGTTTCCTTCACTTGATTCTCTTGATTTCTTATTATTGATCCTTGATTTTTATGGATTTCTCATGGATGAAGTTTTTGGAACACTCTAGAGGTTTCTTGTGTTGTGGGGGTGAAGTATGAAATGAAAATGAAATGGAAAGGATCCCTTATATAAAAATGCACTTCAGTCCCGCTGGAAATATACGGACCAACATACGGTCCGTATAAAATCTATCGACGTATGTTGGACCGTACATCTGGTCCGTGAATCATGACTTGCTTGGGTTGGATCTACGGCTGGACATACGGTCCGTAGATATTATACGGCCGCATGTCTGGCCGTATGTCTACCCAGTTTTCCGAGAGTTGTTTCGTCGACTCGTTTGATCTCCGATCCTTATGGAACCTTCTTAACACTTGTTCAACACTTCAATATCATTCTAAGGGATGTTATAACTCTTCCTCAAAGGGTCATTAAGACATCATTAACTTAATACTCGAAATTCTTATCCGATACTCAACATATAACTCGCTTCTCTTAACAACTTTCTTTCCTTAACTCGGATGTCTTTGGAAATCTTAATTAGGATCGTCAAATACTATTTATTACTTGCTCAAACCTCATACACATCATACCCCCCCCCCCCCCCGTCTATTCACTGTACGCTAACGGGGAATTTTCTAAGGTGTAACAATAAATCTAATTCGTAAGCTGTTTGGCCTGCTTTGCGCACAATTTCATAAGGTCCACTATACCGGGGACCTATCTTCCCCTCCTTGCTAGATCTCATAATGCTCTTCATTGACAACACTTCTAAGGATACCCCATCTTTCATTTGAAGTTCTAAGTCTCGTCGACCCTCCTTCTTACTCAATAATAGTATCAAGTCTTACATGGTTTGCAACCCTATCTCACTTGGTTTCATTGGCAAGGTATCAATACTAGCAGTTACATAATCGTTCTTGAGCGATTTGTGTGCATACCCCCATACATATACATGTATCCATATCCATATACATATTCGTGTTCGCAGCCGTATTTTCACCCATACTTGCATTCACCTACATATTCATCTGCCAACGGATATAGAGGAAGGTGAGTCCCAGAATGCGGCACAATCTCAGTCCTCCCACTCAGTGCCTATTTCTGAGGAGCATGAGGGGGCCTCAGCCCCATGAAGTCCAGCACCCCCAGCTTCTCCACCGGACGCTTCAGGCCAAGATGTGAAAGAGGCCATTCATTTACTTACTCAGTTGGTTGCCGCTCAGACTCAGCGGCAAGGTACGGGTCAAGGTGATAGGGCTGTTAGTGCAAGGGCCCGTGATTTTATTAGCTTGAACCCTCCGGAATTCTTCGGGTCAAAGCCGGATGAGGACCCTCAAAACTTTATTGATGGAATGTTGAGGACACTTCGGTTAATGCATTCTTCAGACATTGAATTGGTAGAGTTAGTATCCTATAGACTCCGGGATGTTGTGGTTCATTGGTACACGGTTTGGATGGCTTCACGGGGAGTTAATGCACCTCCCCCCTTATGGCAAGAATTTGTGGATGCCTTCCTCTGACATTACTTACCTCCAGAGGTTTGGCAGGCTAGAGCCGATAAGTTCTTGAATCCTAGGCAAGGAAGTATGAGTGCCTTAGAGTATAGTCTCCACTTCAATTCTTTGGCTAGGTATGCTCCGGCCATGGTAGCGGATATGGGTGACCGAGTGCACCGATTTGTGAGAGGCCTAGGGCCACATTTAATGGATAGGTGCTTGACTGCGTCCCTTCGGGATGACATAGATATTTCACGCATTCAAGTCCATGCCAAGAATTTAGAGGAAAGCCAACAACAGCAAAGAAGTCAGCGTGAGCATGACAGAGGGTATAGCAAGAGGGCTAGATCTTCGGGTCCGACGAGTGAGTTTAGAGGCTGGCAAAAACAGCAGTTTTCTAGGCATTCAGGCCATTCTATGACTAGTGCGCCTCCTTGGTTTACAGGCCAAATATTTGATAGATCTACTTATTCCGGGTTGAGTTAGAGTTTCAGGGCTTCAGGTTCTCAGTTCAGAGGCAATTTGGGTCAAGCAAGGCCACCCGTGCCACGATGTTCCCATTGTGGGAAATTACATTGGGGCCAGTGTCGACTAGGTTCAGAGTTTTGCTATGCATGCGGTCGGCCAGGCTATATCATGCGTGATTACCCCTCAGTTGGTGGTAGGGGTAAAGTCCAGCCTTTAGGATCGGCAGCTGGGTCTTCATCATTGGTACGCCCTCTGGGGCAAGGTTCGTAGGCGCCGGTTAGCCATGGTAGAGGTAGAGGGAGAGCCCCCAGTTCTAGTGGTCCTCAAAACCGTATTTATGCGTTGGCTGGACGCCAGGATCTTGAGTCTTCCCTCGATGTCGTCATAGGTGTATTATCGGTATTTTCTCATGATGTATATGCTTTGATAAATTCGGGATCGACGTTGTCATATGTTACTCCATATATTGCGGGGCAATTTGGGGTAAAATCGGAGTCGATCAAACCTTTCGAGGTATTTTGTTACACCACGGAAAAATTTCCCGTTGACGCACAATGAATAGACTAATGAAGGGCATGATGTATGCAATGTTTTGATAAGTAAGAAATAGCATTTGATGATCCCAATCAAGATTTCAATGACATTCGAGGTAAGGGAAGAAAGTTGTTAAGGAAAGCAAGGTACATGTTACGTGTCAGACAAGATTTACTAGTATCGAATTAATGGGAGCTTAATGATGTTTTGGAGAAGAGCTATAACATCCCTTAGATTGTTAATAAGGTGTTAAAAAAGTGTTAAGAAGGTTCCATAAGGATTGGAGATCAAACGAGTCGACGAGAAAAAGTTCGAAAACAGCTGGGCATTATACGACCAAACATACTGGACGTATAAAACATACTGGCCGTATGTTCAACCGTATATTCTGCCCAGAATGACATCTCCACTGGACCAAACATACAGTCCGGACATACGGTCCAGACATACGGTCAGTATAAAATATACGGACCGTATGTTGGTCCGTATGTCCGAGTCGAGTCCAACTTTTAAGTTGATATAAGGACCCCCAACTTCATTTAATTCATTTCATTTTCACTCCACACCTCAAGAATCCTCTAGAAAGCTCTCTATCCTTCATCCACAAGAACCTAAGATAAATTGATGATCAACTTCATCAAACCAACAAAGCCAAGTGTATGAAACACATCAAAGTTCATCTAAGCCATGAAATTTCAAGGGAAGTGAACTACGGTTTTGGTGCAAGAAGAGTATTTCCACTCAAGGCTTATTCTTCCATTGTCTGAGGTGAGTTTTATGGCATTTCCATGTTTTTGAGGTGTTGAAAAGTTGAAACACTTGGATTGTAGAAGGAAATAGGAAATGGGTCATGAATGTAAGAATAGTGTCATTGTTGAGTAATAGCTTGGATTGAATCATGATTATTGATATGTTATGATTGTAAGTATGTTATGAATGACATTTAGAACATGGGATAAGCATTATATGTGAAAGAACGTAATAGTGAACTATGACCATGATTATGGAGAAATTGAAGCGAAATTGTGAAATGTGGATAATGTAGATGAATGATGATTGTTTCCTATAATATTGTGATTGTTGTTATGAATGTTTGGGAGTTGATATGGAATATGGAGAAAGTTGTATAAACAAAGGAAATGCTGCCCAATTTTCTCTAGCTTTAGTAAGCACGTTCTTATAATCGATTAGCTAATGTTGATGCGAATTCTCTTGAAGGTAGAAACATGAGCGTTGAAGAAGAGCAATCAAGCGATATAATTATTAAACGAAAAAGGTATGTGAGGCTAATCCTTTCCTTCTAAGGCATGACTCCCATGGCATAAACCTTCCTATTTCTCCATGATCTTCTTAATAGCAGAAATGATGAGTCCATGACTATAAAGAGCTTTATACAAGATAAAGAAAAGAGATACGTTACGAGCATGACAATACTGATGATAAATCTAAGTCTAGAAGTCCTAAAGCTCATGATATGACATTCCTACGAAGCTAATGGTCCTTATATGGTCCCTATGATATTATTTTCCTTACTTCTCCGTGACTTTCTTACATTCCGGGAACTATGAGTCAACGTTGATAAAGAGCTTCTTATGAGGTAAAGATGAGAAATATGTCATGAATACGATAATAATGATGATAAGTCTAAGCCTAGGGATTCTAAAGCAAGATATGATGTCCATGAAGTTAATGATCCTATTTACGATCCTTTGATATTGTTCATGGTGTACATTCACCTTAAAATATTAGTCCCTCCAAAGTGAGATATGACGGTTATGATCACTCCATAATGTAATCGGGGGTTCACGACCTTACGTCACCCCGACATAGCTATAGTTGCCTTCAAGTTCTAATGTATGTTTTAATGATAAATGTATGATGATGCTAAGTCTATGATGTGTACGATGATAACATTCCACCGTGCCTAAATGGCCGGACATGTTACCGCTAAGGCGGGCTGCTTATGATTCCACCGCGCCTGGAAGGCCGGACATGATCACCTCTAATGGGCGGCATATGATGGTTACCCAGACGCGAGTTAACGATGATGATATATATGATACGATGATGTGTGCGCTATAATGATACATGTACTACGATTATATATGATATATGTATGAAATGTATCCACCCTTAAAAGTTACGCGGGTATATCTTCACCTTATGTCTTATGATTTCTTTATTATGTTCATTTCATTCCTGCCTTACATGCTCAGTACAATGTTAGTACTGACGTCCGTTTTCTTTAGACGTTGTGTTTATGCCCACAGGTAAACAGGAAAGAGATCCAGACTCGTAGGAGCTGTAGCAGGTCTTGAGAGCACTCCATTATTCCGGAGGTGCCATTTCTTATTGTTTTATGTATATGTATTTTGGGCACGGCGGGGTCCTGTCCCGTCCCTATGTCTAGCACTCTAGTAGAGGCTCGTAGATATGTATGTGTGGGTAGTATGGTCTCACGATGTCCTTATTATATGTATATTATTTTGATAGCCGAAGGGCCTATGTATATAAAGGTAATTATGTTCAGAGAGAGAAATGGGTTTCCTATGATTTGAGTATAAGATTAACGAATGAACGCTTAATGTGTACGATGGGTAATGGTACGAGCGGTGCTCGGTGGTTAGCCCCGGGTACCCGTCGTAGCCCCTAGTCGGGTCGTGACAAAAGTGGTATCAGAGCAGTTCAGTCCTAGTAAGTGTCCACGAGCCGTGTCTAGTAGAGTCTTGTTTATGGTGTGTTGCGCGCCACATCTATAAACAGGAGGCTACAGGGCATTTAGGATGGTTACTCTTCTTTCATCTCTAAGATCGTGCGTTAGAGCTAAGCCATAGGAAATGAGATTCCTTATACTAACCCTTGTTTGCAGCAAAAGAACGGTATCGACAGAAGAAAATGATTGATGACATAGAAAGTTACGGAGGTAAGCCCCTTTGTGGAGGCTACGTTATCGGAATATGTATTTATATGATAATGGGTTGGTTGTCATAGAGGTAAGTCGGTGTAAGTACAACAGAGGAATTGACTAAAGGTATCTCTTCATGATAAGTTCAGTTATAAGTTTGTGAACTAAACAAATTGAATGAATCAGAACAAAGGTAAGCGACGGTACGAAGGATGTGTGTCGAGTAAGGTAAGAATATTGAGGTATGATTGGGACGTAAAGCTGAAGAATGAAAGGAAGTAAATAGGAAGGTATAACAAGGTAGATCGCTAAAGGATCGGGTATACCCCGTGGTGTGATGTATGAGGTGAGTTTCGACATCTTTGTACTTTCACTTGAAATTGGGAGCCCTGTGTGGCTGAGGTATGTCATATGTATATATATTAGCCCGGTGAGGCATTGTTGGTATTTGCTTGTCACGACCCAACCCCGTAGGCCGTGACTAGTGCCCGAACTGGGCACCCAAACACATTCATAAATCCGAATCACAAACAGATAGCTTATGCGTATACAAATATCGACGCCGTTTCAAATTATCTCAAACCTGTCTCAAACACATCTCAAACACAAACATATATATATCGAGCGTAGCAAGGCTATCAAATGGCGCATCGGCCCCAAAACATATACAAACGCAAGCCGACAAGGCGCTACGGCGAATGGGATCGCCCGAACATATAACATACAACACACCACGTACGAATAGGCACACAACCCACATACATGTCCACAGACCTCTAGACAGATAAACAGAATCATATGACGGGACAGGGCCCCGCCGTACCCCTGAACCAATGAATAGATATGCAGCGAATGAATATATACCAAAAGGTAGGCTCCGGAATAAGGGAAGCACTCCAAACAGCAGAAAAGGGTGTCCTAGACTGGCGGATCACCGAACTGTACATCCGTACCGCGGGCATGAAACGCGGCCCGAAGAAAGGGGTCGGTACGAAATATGTACTCGGTATGCAAAGCAGAAGATATAGTAAACAAATCTGAGTCATAATCGAAACGAGTACGTAAAGTAAGTGCATATCCAAATACCAAAATATTTATTTTCAAAATTCAAATCATGCATAGGGCTCAGAAAATATGGTCGCCCGCCCGTCATCGGCGCCATAACACAAGATAACACCAGAAAGTTTCAAATCTCCGTATCCCCGTCACACATCATAACACAAGATAATGTCATACACAAGATAACACCAAATATAAGCGAACCGGCCTCCCTAGCAGGGGCTCGGCGAACCATAACACAAAGATAACACCGGAGTATAACAAAGTGCGCACGATAACAGAACCGGCCCGGGACTCGGCGAAAGATACAACAGAATGCACGAGCAGAGTCGTGAGTAACCATATGTATAAAATCATTATCATAGACTCAAAAGATAAGTAAAATTACCATACTTGAAAATCGGGATAATAGCCAAACCAAATTCTTTCACAAGTCATCAGGATTACAAAAAGGAGAGTCGCGGGACCCACGGACGGGTGTTGACCCGAGCCGGGCCCGCCTATGGAAAACATACTCATCATACACCATACAATCTCCTACGAACATATCGAGGCAATCCGAGCCTTTCTGTGAAAGTTACGGTCGTTCGTAGTTACGGAACTCTTTAAAAACAAAACTTTTTATGCAAAATTTGAAAATCAATTATTCCAAAGACATAAGGACCAATATTTCTTCATATCAAACATACGAATTTCAAGAAACGAATAAGAGTCATAAACATGCTCGGATTGCGAGAATAGAATTCCCTCGAGGCTCGTGTCATAGCCTATTTGTAACTGAGGCATGCCAAAGAAGGAAGGGTTGAGCTTTACATACCTCGTCCGCTCTCAAAGCTAATCCAACTCAAGCTAATGCCAACCTACGTCTCGGGCTCCCAAGGTCTACACAACGTCAACGGACATCAAATATTAGCTATAGACGTTTAGGCAATTAATTCCAAACTAGCACTTAATTCTACAGAAATTTGGGCAGCATTTCCCCTGTAAATAGACCAACCCCGAGAATTTAACTCGGCCAAATTAACAACAACAACACCAACAACCAACCTAGCAACATCAATAATCAATCCGGAAAGCATTCTAACATTAAATACTTTTTCTACATAATCCAACAACATTCATAATATTCAATTCAACGGCTTACATTCAAGCCAACATCAACGCTCATACATTCCAATACTAACCCGAACCCATACCAACAATATTCAAGAACATTTCAAATAATTCACACAATATTTCAAACATCCCAAATAATACTCCAACTCACCCGAAATTTCCCCAAACCCGAGAACCTCAACTATAACACATTCCTCATTTCCAAATCATGATTTGCACCAACAATTCACCCTCTAACAATGTCATTCTCATAAATATAAAAATTACATCAAATGCACAATAACCTCCAAATCAGCCCGCAACACTTACAATATCAATTTGAGTCATTAGAATCTCATTATCAACGTAGAATTCACAACGACAACAACCAAAACACTAATTAGAATTGATCCATTCATTGTCATATAATATGACCCACATTCGGCCAACATTACACATACACATATTGATGATTCTCATCCATTTCTTCACTCTACAACAATCAAAACATGCTAATGTCACACCCTAATCGTACTAGGGTGTGATGGGCACCCGACCCCATATTCGGAGCCGAGCGAACCCACAGACTCTTATTACAAACGTAATCTTTCAGACTCTTAATTAGTCAAAAATGACACATACAAGAACTATTTTTGGAAATGATCTTTGTAGTATACAACTCGACGAATTTGTAATTATATGGAATTTATGGCATAATGTAGAATGACATGTCGGAGAGGAGCCGCTTACAAATCTGACATTCAGAACCCCGACTCTGTCTGCAAAGTCTCTAATACATAATCAGAACATATAGCATAACTACCCTGACTCGGCAGCACTCTAGGAGCAAAAGGAGCTTGCCAACGCCGCTGGAACATCTTCTATAATAACCCGTACTCATCGGGTGTACCGCGCGCATGAAACGCAGCCCCCGAAAAATGGGGGTCAGTACGAAATATGTACTGAGTAGGTAAAGCATAAAGTATAATAAACAGAAACGTAGTCTGAACAAAGGATACAGAATATAAGTGCAATAACCGGAATATCAAAGATGCTTACTCATAAACGTAGGTGATGCATAACAGAAAAATATGCCATGATCGGCCCCATTATGGGACTCGATGAACGAACGTGGTCGCCCCCGACACCGGCGCCACGACACATCATATCATATCGAACGTGCACATATCACAAAGATATCGATGGCCATATCATATCATATCATATCATATCATATCGAGTGTGTACATGGCACACGATACTCCACAACCCATGTACATATATACCGCGCCCTCACACGAGGCACGGCGAACAATGCGGGAATACGCGTGATAACATATCCCCCCCCCCCCCCCGGCTCGGCCGGAAGGAAGCATTGAGGCATCCACGAATAGAGTAGTGAGAAACCAAATGCAATATCATATGTAAATCATTTACGAGACCCGATAATCATAACTTGGATGATAGATCTTATAGCAAACATTTGATAACAACCAAAGTACGAGTCTTTCGAAGATCGAAAGTTTTGTACCAAACTAATCTTCCCGAAGTAGTTACAAATCCCAAAGTAGGTCATATGATTCAAATAAATAATTATATCGTTAATCTTTAGGAGTTGGAAAGGTAGTTTAAAATATCTCTTAATTTTTAATTCAAAAGTAGTTCAAACGGATTAATAAGAAATAACCGGACAAAGTGGGCCTACTCGGTCAAATGAGGTGGCGTATGTAAATTACATATATTGAACTTCATAACGTCATTCATAAAGATTCTAAGGTATTTGGATTTCACTTACACAAGTTCTAGAGGTTCAAACAATTTTTCTAACTATTCGCACAATTTTCAATTCAATTCTACTGAATGAAAATGGGGCGTTTTTGGACGTAAATTCCGAGGAGTAGAGTTGTCCCCAAGGTCCAAATTCAAGCCTAGTACAGCTAAGACATGCCAAGAGAAGGAATGGGAGAGCTTTACATACCTTTCTTGCCCTTTACGCTTGCCAAAACTCAAATCCCGCTTCGTCCAAAACCTACAAATGGTCACATTTACCAATTTACTATTCATAAGGCTTAGAATTCCAATCTTAACCAATACTTGTCTATAAAAATTTGGGCAGCATCTCCCCTATACATATAACACCCCGAGATTCAAACTCGGCCAAAACAATAACAACCACACCAACAACAATATATACAACATCAATAGTCGACTAGGAACGCATTCTAGCGTAAATAGTCTTATTTTCCAAATAATGCAACAACTCCAAATCCAACTCTACACTTACAAACCAATATCAATATTTTCATATTCACATACTTATTTAAGATCATTCAAATATAAACCAAGTGCATTCCAAGCTATATATCCAATTGTCAACAATTCCATCAATTAACATATTCAATCCAAAATTCTTATATATGCAACAAAACCATTCCAACACATTTTCTACTTACTAATTCATCTCCAACAACCATAATCTACACTTTAAAAACTTCATTATCTTAATATCATAAAATCACATTAATATGACATAATTCTCTACATTCCATTTTCATGCCAACTTAACTCATATATCCTTCATATACATTGTGAAGATCACAACAACACAACTAACATGTTAAACAAAATAAATCCAACATCATCTCATCAATATATACCACACGGCCAACATGCCAATTTTCCAACTTCATCCAATTTTCATTCAACTTTCATTTCAAATATACATTCCACAATAACCACAACTAGAATACAACTTAAAATTCATCTCATTTCAACTACACAACATTCCATACACACGGCTATATACATATATTCATACCCACTTTGCAAACTTCCATATTTCCATAAGTTCTACTCATTTCCATAAACTACAACACAAACAAACCTTCATAACATAATAACAAGGAATTAATTCTTACCTTTTTCCCCTTAGTTCTTCACTTGTCCAAAGTGTGAGATTGAAGAAACTATTGCTCAATCTTCCAAAATAATTACACCAAGTTGTAGAGGAACCTTGAATTAGTAGGAATATAACAAGAAAGTAATTTTTGGAACAAGATATTGAGGGGTGAATTTTCCCATGGGCAAACCGAAATGCCTTCTTTTTTGTTCTTGATTTTCTTGTTTTTCTCCTTCTTTTCTTTTCTTGAAAGTTCTATGGAATTTGGATGATTAAGTGGTCTTTTATTTATTACCCACATGACTTAATTCCATGGGCTTGGATCTTTTTTATGGGCCATGGCCGAATGGCCTCTATTGGGATTCATCTTCTGTTATATCCCGCATTTTATGCAATCGGATAATTCAAGACAATCGCGGGAAGACAATAAGTAAGGCCACATTTTATTTTGTTTGGCATAGGAGTTGCTTGTGAAAAATTTAGAAGTGGAATTAATGAGGAAGGCCAAGGGCATAAAGGGAAACTGGTAATATGACTCGTGGAAATATGGAGAAAGACGAAGGGCAAATTTGGAAGTTGGAAACATGTTTCATGAATTACAAGAACTAGCCCAAAAATAAGTGGGCTTGAATTTTTAAAGAAATGGACAAGGCCCAACCGGCCATAGGGCATGGGCTAGGCCCACAATTAATTAATTCATAAGGATAAATAAGATGACTAAGTCATCTTATTTGGTCAATTTTCTAGAAATTTCAAGAAAGGTAAGAAAGGGACCATGTAACCATATTTTTATGATCAAGGACCTATTCATAAATATGGGAAAAGTTTGGTGGGAGACTTGTGGGTATTTATGTAGAAAATCATCTAATATTCATCAAAATTATCTAGAAATTTCAAGAAGAGAAAGAAGGAGAAAAGAAGGAGAAAATCTTCAAGGCCATTCGGCCAAGTAAAGAATTCCAAGAAAGTTGCAAAAAAATTTCTTCAAAAATTATTTCCTACCAAGTCAAGGGTGCTTAACAAGGTGGAGTTGTTGTTGGAGCAAGTAAGATTCATAATCATTCAAGTTACCAAGTTGTAAGCCAAGTGAGAAGTTGAAGAAGAAAGGTGAATTCTAATCTTGTATTATGTATTATACATGGTTTATATGCGTTGTAGTATGTTAAAATGGATGAAATTCATGAAAGAGAGGAATATGGTATGTGGCCGTGCAAGTGTATATATGTGTAGGAATTATATTTCAATTATTTTATTTAGTGTTTAGTCGTTATTGTTGTGGATACTATGTTGATAATGAAAGTTGAATGAATTTGGAAAGGTTGTAGTGTGCATGTTGGTGTTGGCCGTCCATGCATGTTAGTGTGTAAGCATCAATCTATTTTTTTTATGTGTTATAGGTGATTATGCATGCTATAGTATGTAAAGGTTGATGAAATTCATGGAAATGTGAAGAGAACATGTTATGGCCGTGTGGTGCATATGGTATACCTAGCCGAGTATGTGTGTGAATTACAAAGAAATGGTGAGCGAGTTTTATTTAGTATGTTGGTTGTGGTGTTGTTGGAATATGTTATAAGATTGCTATTGCGTTCATTGGAATCGGAAGGTTTTGAAGAAAGTAGCAAATTGATATCATGTATCTTGAATTGAACATGTGAATTGCTAGTGTGGTTGTGGAGTTTATATTGCTAGTTTGGCCGGGTTTGAATTCCCGGATTGTCATTGGTTAAAATTTGGCTATGTTGAATGTTGAGGATGGTATATTTACGAGAGGAAGTGCTGCCGAAATTTCGGTAGCCAAGTGCTTCCTTAAGAATTCAACTCTACGAACCCTAATGAGAAGTTTTGGTAAACATGACCAATTTGCGATTTTGACGAGATTGCGACGTGAATTTGGAATAGCATAAGGAGCGAAAAGAGGTATGTAAGGCTTCACCCTTCTTTCTATGGCATGTCTTAGACGTACTAAGTTGGATACGAGCCTCGGGGACAATTCCTTTCCTAGGAATCCGAGTTTGAAATTAACCACTATTCATTCAATGAAATTGAATTAGAAATTCAAATTGTTGGAAAAACTTCCTAGACATTTAGAACTTATACAAATAGGACCCGAGTACTCTAAGATCCTCATAAGTGACGCCATGAATTATAATATACGTAAATTTAATACGCCGCCTCAATTGGCCCGGGGTGGGCCCCTTTGTTCCCGGATTTTCTTTATTGTTCTATTTGACCTATTGTGAAGTAGAATCTAAAGGAAACTTTTGGGTTATCATCTCGTCTATTAGGAGATAGTTGTTTTAACTAGTCCATTGATTCCAAGGCTTGTTACCTATCTAAAAGTTTATAAATGTTTTTCTAAAATATTTATTTACCTTCAAATTAAAGTTTTAAAATTTTTGAAAGTCTTTATGACTAAAACGACGACTATGATTCTATGATAGAAATGATGATGCTAAAGACGAGGAAATATCTATGACACTACATAACATGACGTGATATAATATGATATGATAAATGTATATGAAACATGTATATGTACATGGGGACATGGGGGAAGGGATACATGGAAATTGGGAAGGAACTATGTTTCATTGCCACCTGGTCAGCTGGCTTATCATCCCGGACGCGGGATGCCCGGACGCGGGATATATGGGCGATATTCGGTGCTATGTGGGCGAGCCGACGTCGTTCGGTGCTATGCTATGCCATGATATGCTATGATACGCTATGCTATGCCATGATATGCTATGATACGCTATGCTATGCCATGATATACTATGATACGCTATGCTATGCCATGATATACTATGATACGCTATGCTATGTCATGAAATACTATGACACGCTATGCTATGCCATGATATGCTATGACACGCCATGCTATGATATGATATGATCTCCTATGATATAGTACGACATGATATTATAAGACAAGGTATGTCATATTACGCTCTCTATTTTCTATGTCTATGATAAGAGATATCTTCCTAAGATAAGCACGCATAGTATCCGGCCTGAAAAGGGCCTTTCTATGTACAGGTTATTTTCTTACCCTTTCAGCCCGCTTCTCTGCCACTGTCTTGCCCTTTTGGGTTGTCGTAGCTTTTCTCTTTACAGGAATTTCTGAAATACATAATACACGGTTAGGGAAAGAGAAATCCTTATATTATGGCTCTATCGCATCCTTATATCATGGCTCTATCGCACTATCTTATGAAGAAAGAAAGTCATTCATTCCTAAAATGCCCGCAGCCTCCTGTTTATAAGTGTGGCGCGCAACACACCCATAAACAAGACTCTACTGGACACGGCTCGTAGACACACCCTAGGACAGAACCGCTCTGATATCATTTTTATCACGACCCAACCAGAGGGCCATGACGGGAACTCGGTGCTAACCCACCCAGGTACCTCTTATTGTACATTCACATTCATATCTAGGTGGGCCACATGGCCTACGCATGGTTTCTATAAATTAATAGTGATAATCTCATTGGGCAACAACACATTCATATCATCATCAACAACTATGTCCATATCCATATACACAAGCCGATGAGGCTAATAAAATAATATACAAAATATGAGCCGACAAGGCTACAAGACATCTAACCATACACAACTATCTACGAGCCCCGAAGAAGTGTATGTAACATCATGTAGGCGGGACAGGACCCCACCATGCCCATATGTATGTACACAAAAGAATAATACCCAAAAGCTGCAGCTCCGAATCAAATGAAGCTCCTCTATGAAGTCTCTGACACAAGCAGTCTATGGGTCAAGTCTATCGCCCTGTCCACCTGCGGGCATGACACAGCGTCCACAAACAAAAGGACATCAGTACAAATAATGTACAGAGTATGTAATACTGAGTATGTAAAGCATGATCAATATCATAATAGAAACGTAAGAAATAACATAAGGTAGAGAGGTCATGAGATAATGAAGCCATTTATACCTCTAGCGTTGTTCACCGTACTTACTTATCCCCTTTCTAATGGGAACCTTCCATTTCATACATTTATACTTGTAGTAGTATCATACCCGACCATAGAGGTTCTGTGTCTTACATACCCGTCCATGATAAGGTTTGGTGTTATACGTACCCGGCCCTACCAAGGCTCAGTGTTATCAGTACCCAACTGCAGTGGTGTGCGCACGATAGATATCATACCCGGCCATATAAGCTTGGTGTTCTTAGTAGTTATACATTAATATATATATATATATAGAAGCACATACATGTTCTCAACATTATCATCATCATCATCATTTTCATTATATCCTTCCTTAGAGAATCAACTATCATAGGATGGGACCAATGGTATCATGAGATTTATCAAGGATCATGAGCCTTAGCGATTCTAGGAATGAAGTCACTTGGAAGAAGCTATATAACTCGTATGAAGGTCTTTAGCAATGGGACCATGCCTTAATGAAAGAAGTGTTAGCCTTACATACCTCGTTGTCTTCTTAACAACTTAACGTTCACCATCAAAGCTTGGAAAATCTACATTTAAAAGGATTCATACCTTGGTTAAGCCTTAAAGATACTCTTAAATCCAAACTAGAATAATTCACGAGTTAACGAAAATTGGGCAGCATTTCCCCTATTTCATCAACTTCCACCATATTACAAAACAACTCCCAAATAACCATAGTAACATCTACAATATCATAATCACGTAGTCATATTCCATTGTCTTCCATATTCATTTTCACATTCAACTTACACTAACAACTTCACACCAACCCTTTGCACATTTTTCATAGAACGCTTTCTCATCATCATTATTACCTTCTATAGCAAGATTATATCCATATCATACTAAGAATCATAATTCAAGTTAGCTTACTACTCAAAAACATTATAAAAACTACATTTAGAACTCATCTTCTACTTTCTCCTTCTACTCAAGTTGTTCAACAACTAAACATTCTTGATAACATGTAATAGGCATGAAAACTAACATTTTATCTCATAAGAATGAGCTTTGGAGCAAGCTATCTGTCACGACCCAACCCCGTAGGCCGTGACTAGCGCCCGAGCTGGGCACTCGTACCCACCTATCAATTGCAATCAGATTACCGCAAACATAATAAGAACTTATACGTACAGAGAGGCATGACATCGCGCACACATATATATCCATATATCATATATATAGACTAAAGGTATACAGAACACAAACACAACCGAACAGTGCTACCCACAACCCACGCTTATGTCTACAGGCCTCTAACAGTAATAACAGAATCATATGACGGGACAGGGCCCCGGCGTGCCCTGAATAAATATATACACATGTAACAAAGGGTCCGTACCAAAATGCGGGCTCAGGACAAGGGAGCTCTCCAAAATAGCCGAGTAAGGATCCTAAGGCGGCGGCTCACCCAAACGAGTATCTGTACTGCGCGGCATGAAATGCAGCCCCGAAACAAGGGGTCGACGGAATATGTGCGAGTATGTAAAGCATTAAATACAAGATGGCCGAGTCGCACGGAAATAAAAAGGACAGAAAAGTAGTACAGTAATCAGAAACTCACAAAGCTTACCTCGAACGTAAACCATGCTTTTCAAAATCATTAATGGACTGAGTAACATAAATAAAGAAATCATCATGAACTCATGCATACATAACATGCCCCGGCCCTCTAATGAGGGACGCGGTAAGTAAATTCATCATATATATGTACATGTAACGTTCCCCGGCCCTCTAATGAGGGACGCTGTGAATGGAATCATCATATGCCATCCTGGCCGCCTCCCCGTCATCACATCATCATCATTATATATATATATATATATATATATAATGTGCCCCGGCCCTCTAGTGAGGGACGCGGTGAACAATGCAGTGGAATTGCACGAAAACATGCCCTGGCCCGGGACGCAGTGAAAGAAATAGCAACAGCTCGCACGAGCAGAGTAGTGAGAAACCATATGCATATAAAACATCATCATAGACTCAATGAATAAGTAAGTAGTCGTCGCTCGAATGTCCAAACGAAAATCGTGTTAAGTTCTTTTAAAAACAAATCGTTAGGACCGTACAAAGGTAAATCTCGGGGACCACGGATAGGCATCGACCAATCCGGGCCCGCCCGTGAAGGTTAACATTATTATACGATACAAAAATTTCTACAAACGTTTCAACGCAATCCGGTTTCATCTACGAAAGTTACGGACTTTACTAGACATAGGATTCTTTTAAAAACGAAACCGTTTATACAACATTCTACATTCTAACATATCAAAACATAAAGACCATAACATAACCATATTAAGGATGCTAACATCAATAAGGAAATATGAATAATAAACACGCTCGGACTTAAGAGTGGAGTCACCTCGAAGTTCATGTCATAGCCTAATTACACTAGGACATGCTAAGAGAAAGAATGGGTGAGCTTTACATACCTCGGTCGCTCCCTAAGCTAATCCAACTCAAGTCTCGGCTCTCCAAGGTCTACATGACGTCAATAGATATCGTACATTAGTTGAAGACATTTAGGAATTCAATTCCAAACGAACATCAATTCTGCAGAAATTTCGGCAGCATTTCCCCTATAAATACAACACCCCGAGAATTCAACTCGGCCAAATTCAACAACAACCAAACCAACAACCAAGCTACAACATCAACAATCAATTCAAAAATGCATTCTAACATTAAATACACTTCTTTATATAACTCAACAACATTCATTATTTTCCATTCAACTACTTACATTAAAACCAATATCAACGTTTATACATTCGATTTCTAATCCGAAACCGTTCAAATAATATTCAAGAATGCTTTAAACAATTCATACAATTTTTCAAACAACCCAAACACACTCCAATTCACCCGAATTTCTCCCCAAACCCGAAAACAACACCACACACCTTCTTCTCTTCCAAATTCATAAATTACACCAATAATCCACACATTAGCAATGCAATTTCCATAACTACAAAAATTACATAAAATTCACATTAACTTCCAAATCAACCCATAACCAACACAACATCACTTTGAGTCATTAAACTTGCATTTTTCATCATAGAATCCATAACGACGACAACTAAAATGCTAACAACAATTTGTTCATTCCCAACTACACAAAGGGGGGACCATTCGGCCAACACCAAACACACACATATAGACGATTTTCATTCTTTTCTTCACACTACAACAATCAAAATATGCTAATTAGAATTAATCCATTACTTTTGTTATATCCCGTATTTTTGTACATTGGAACAATCCGGATTAATTATGATAAGTTAAGGATAAAACTATTCCGGGATACAAAGTCGAGACTTTTGACCTTCGATTTTATTTTTGGACATAAGTTGTGCATGATTTGTTGGCATGGAATAATTAGGGAAATTTGGGACCAAAAGTGATAAAATTGGAAGTTGGAAATCATCCATTTTTCCATGTGTGGCCGTGTAAGTGTGGGTGTTGGCCCACACAAATTGTGGACAATTTTAAATTGGTCCAACACTTGTGTGGGCCAAGGGACACATGTACAAGTCTTGATAGTATACAAAGATGACTTCTAAGTCATCTAAGCTCATTTCAACACTTAGAAAAATTAGAAGTTGGAGAACACCACAAAAAGAAGGCTCTCGGCCAAGGGAGCAAGAAAACCAACTTCATTTCTAGCCTTGCCAAAATTATTTCTTTGATGCAAACCCACTATTTTGAGGTCCCTAAGTAGCATGGAAGTGTTGTTGGAGCGATCAACCCGCTAGTTTTCATTATCGCAAACCCTAGCCTCTTGGGAAGTGGAAGGAAAAAGGTAAGAATTTATCATGTTTTATGTGTTATAAAGGTTGTATGTATGTTTTAGTATGCTAATATGGATGAAAATCATGAAAAATAGTATGTTGGAAGTGAGTTGTGTGCATGGTGTGTTAGCCGTGCAAGTGGGTGTGTGTTGTGTTGTGTTGAAGCTATGCATTAAAGCTTAGTAGCATGTTGTGATTGTTGTAGAGTGAAGTAAGGAATGAGAATCATCTTTGTATGTTGGTGGGAGGTGTTGGCCTAATGTAGGCCATTCATGTAACAAGAAATGAATTAATATCGCTTAATGTTTTAGTCGTCGTCGTTATGAATTCTATGTTGGAAATGAATGTTTAATGATTCAAATTGATGTTGTAATTGTTGCGGACTGATTTGGAGGTTATTGTACATTTAATGTAATTTGTATATTGATGAGAATAGCATTGTTAGAATGTGAATTGTGGATGCAAATCATGATTTGAAAATAAGGAATGTGTTAAAGTGAGGTTCTCGGGTTTGGGGACTGATTTCGGGTGGATTGGAGAAATTGTTGGATTGTTTGAAATGTTGTATGAATTGCTTGGAATGTCTTTAAATATTGTTGGTATGGGTTCGGGTTAGTATTTGAATGTATAAGTGTCGATGTTGGCTTGAAGGTAAGCCGTTGAATTGAGTTTATGAATGTTGTTGAATGATGGAAAAGAGGCTTATTAATGTTATATTGTCTTCCGGATTGGTTATTGATGTTTCTAGGTTGGTTGTTGTTGTTGTTGTTGATTGATTTGGCCGAGTTAAATTCTCGGGGTGGCCTATTTACGGGGAAATGGGCGCCCAAATTTCAGAGAATTAAGGGCTAAATTGGAATTAAATGCCCAAAATGTCTATAGCTAATGTTTGGCATATTATGACTTGTTTGTAGATCTTGGGCAGCCCGAGACGTAGGTTGGATTTAGCTTGAATTTGGGTTATCTTGGAGAGCGTTTGAGGTATGTAAAGTCGACCTTCCTTCTTTGGCATGCCTTAGTTAAACTAGGCTATGACACGAACCTCGAGGAAACTCTATTCTCGCAATCCTAGCATGTCTATGATACGCACTTGTTTCTTGATATTCATATGTTGATGTTATGAAATATTGATCTTATGTCCTTGGAATTATTGATTTGTAAAGGTTGCATGAAAGTTTGGTTTTTAAAGAGTTTATTCTTTAACGATTCTAAAACTACAAACGCCCATAACTTCCATAGAAAAGCTCGGATTGCTTTGAGATTTTCGTAGAAGGTTGTATGATGTAGGATGAGTATGTTTTCCATAGGCGGGCCTAGCTCGGGTACACTCGTCCGTGGGTCCCGTGACGTTCCTTTATGTAATTTCGACAACTTTTGAAAGAAAATGTAGTAATTATTATTCCGATTTCAAATATGACTATTTTACTTATCTTTTGGATTTATGACAATGATTCTATGCATATGATTCCTCACGACTCCGCTCGTGCAATCTATTATATCTTTCGCCGAGTCCCGGGCCGGTTCTGTTGTCGTGCGCATTATGATATACTCCGGTGATATGCTGTGTTTACGGCTCACCGAGCCCTCGCTCGAGGGCCGGTTCTCGCTATATTTGGGCGTTATCTTGTGTTTGGCGTTATCTTTGTGTTGTGATATGTGACGGGGATTTGGAGATTTGAAACTTTCTCGGTGTTATGCCGTGTTATGGCGCCATCGACAAAGGGCGACCATAGTTCCTGTGCCCTATGCATGATTTATATTTTGAAGTAACATTTTGATATTTTGGGAATGCATTTACTTTTTGTACCTCTATTTCGATTACGACTCAGATTTGTATACTACATTTTCTGCTTTGCATACTCAGTACATATTTCGTGCGACCCCCTTTCTTCGGGGTCGCGTTTCATGCTCGCAGTACGTACGCACGGTTTGGTGATCCACCGCCAGGACACCCTTTTCTGCCGTTGGAGTGCTCCCCTCATTCCGGAGCTCACATTTTTGGTATATATTCGTTCGTTGTATTTGTATATATTTGTTCATGGGTACGGCGGGGCCCTGTCCCGTCATATGATTCTGTTCGTCTGTTTAGAGGTCTGTGGACATGTTTGTGGGTTGTGCCTACTTCTGTACAGTTGTGTTTGTATGATATATGTTCTGGGCGATCCCATTCGCCGTGGCAGCCTCGTCGGCTTGCATTTGTATATGTTTTGGGCCGATGAGCCATTTGATAGCCTTGCCGGCTTTTGATATATATTCGGTTGTGTTTGAGATTTGTTTGCGACAGTTTGATAATCTGAGACAGCGTTTGATATTTGTATATAAGCCATCCGTGTGTAGCTCTGTTGAAAAGTGTGTTTGGGGTGCCCAATTCGGGCACTAGTCACGGCCTACGGGGTGGGGTCGTGACAACTTTAAACACAACATACACACACACGGCCAAACACCTTCCACACGGCCCAACTTCAACTTGATTTCTATCATGAATTTCTTCCATTTTAGCATGCTACAACACATATAAACCATTCATAACACATAGAACAAGATTAAAACTCACCTTTCTTCTTCAACTTCTCAACTTGCCTAAGGCGGTAGATAGAGAAAACAAGTAAGCTATTGTCCGAAACAATGACTCCACATTACTAAGCACCCCTCAATTAGCAAGTTTGCTTGAAGAAATAATTTTTTTGGTGGCTTGATTTTTGTCTTAATTTTTGGGGATAGGGCCGAATACCCCTCTTGTTCTTGCTCTCCCAAGTCTTCTTGATTTTTCTTGAAAATTCTAAGTGTTGTAGTGTTAAATAAGATGACTAAGTCATCTTTTATAAACCAAGTTTTAACCATCCATGTGGCCATGGCCCACACCAAGGTGGCCGGCCACATGGTGCCTTATTTTTTTTTAATTTTTTTTTGTTGAATTTTCAACTTTCCCAAAAATAGAATACTTACTAAAAATGGAACTTGCCCCCAAATGTTTCCTTAATGATTTCATGCCAATAAAATCATACACGACTTAAGACTTTAAAGCAAACAAAAGTCTCTACTTCATATCTCGGAATGGTCTTGTCCTTAACTTATCGTGGTTGACTCGGATTATCCCGACGTATAAAATACGGGATATAACACTATCAACTTATATAAAAACCCTAGCTTCAATATCCAAAGAATTCTTGAAGTCTACTAACCCTAGCAAGACTTCTAACACATGGGTATCTTGATTCTTGCCTCTTGATCCCTTAATATCTCTTGGATTTTGGCTTGGATTAGTTTATGGAGTTGAAGAGAGGGTTTTTGGAGAGCTTTTGGGATCTGATTTGGTAAAATAAAATGTCCAAATGAAGTGGAATGAAATATATAAAGCGTAATTTAAAATCCCGCCGGGCAATTCTGCGCCCATTTTGACAGGCCGTCAAAATGCTCCGTAGAACTGCCCAGTCAAATATGGCTCACTGTGACCGTTTTATGCTGGGTGGTGCAATTTGACGGGCGGCAAAAATTTTTGCTGTCCGTCAAAATTCCTGCGGGCCGTCAAACTGGTCCGTCAAAATTTTCTACTCAGACAGTCTATCTTGAAACACCTATAACTTTTTACTCTGATGTCACATTGATGAACAATTTGTTGTGTTGGAAACTAGACTCGATGAAATTCAATTTGGATAAAAGAAACACACCAAAAATCCTCATATTCTAGGAGATATACCTCCCCCAATTTGGACCAAAATCCTGTCCGAAAATTTTGCCAAGTTTTTCCAAAGTTCCGACAAACTCCATTCCTTAATTTGCTTGTCCTCAAATCCTTCCATAGATTATTTCATGGGCTTAAACCCCCCTAACCATAATATGGGAACATATAATCTCATATATCCTCGAAGGTAACTCCAGTTTCCACGATTAGGACAACTAACACCTAACGAATCTTAACGGACGAAACTACGAGGTATAACAGGCTCCTTATGAGGCCTTATATAGGTGGAGATATAGATCACCTATAGCGTGGTTCGATGTCAGGGAGAATCATTTAGTAGGCCCAGACTTAATTCAACAAGCAGTTGATAAGGTGAAAGTGATTAGAGAGAGGTTGCTAACAGCTCAGAGCCGACAGAAATCCTATGCGGATAATCGAAAACGTAAGCTAGAGCTCGAGATAGGCGACCAGGTGTTCCTAAAAGTTTCACCTATGAAAGGAGTGATGAGTTTTGGCAAGAAGAGTAAGTTGAGCCCCCGATATATCGAACCATATAAGATCATTCGTACAGTGGGCACGGTTGCATATGAGCTAGGATTGCCTTCTGAGTTAGGGTCGGTACATCCAGTATTTCATGTATCAATGTTTCATAAGTGTATCGTAGATCCTTTGAGAGTGGTACCAGTGAATGACATTCAGGTGACACAACAGTTATCAAACGAAGAAGTTCCAGTGGCTATATTGACGGACAGTCCGTCGGTTGCGGACGCGGATGTAGCTCGGTAAAGTCTTGTGGAGGAACAAGAATGTTGAGGAAGTGACTTGGGAAGCGGAAGAGGCAATGAAGACTGAGTACCCGCATTTGTTCCCAGCAGTACAGAAGGTTCGGTCTGAGTCATCATCACCCCCAGGTATTGTTTCATTTCAGTTATCATGATTGGTCATGTGAGGCCATGGTATTGTGCGTTATAGTATGTGGCCCTGTGTGGCATTATTTAGGGTTGCTGCGTGCAGGATGGATTAGTATAAGTACAGGAAAAACTCTGCTGAAATTTTTATAACCTAGGATTGTTCGAACATTCAAGGACGCATGTTCCTAAGGGGGGGAGAATGTTACACCCCTCGTATTTGTAGTGGTAGAACCTATGATTTTCTAGTCAGGTATGCCCTTGGAATAGAGACCCGAGCCTGAGTTAGGAGGTAGAAAATGTCTTACACCGTGTACGAAGGTACCAGCAGATATTCCTGGCAATTTATAGAGTTAGAAGTTGAACGAATCGAATCGATGCGATCTGAACTGAATCAGAAAAATCTGCAGGACACCAGTCATCATCGATGGGTCGTCCACATGTTCGATGCACCATCGACGTGCGGTGTCCATAGGGTTCCACAGCCTTCTCTGAAGGCGCAGGTCAACGGAGCAAGTCGACGGACTGTCGACACGTCGATAGGCCGTCG
Organism: Lycium ferocissimum; assembly: GCF_029784015.1. Classification (NCBI taxonomy): domain Eukaryota; kingdom Viridiplantae; phylum Streptophyta; class Magnoliopsida; order Solanales; family Solanaceae; genus Lycium; species Lycium ferocissimum. The sequence continues at coordinate 2,867 of NW_026726796.1, read as the reverse complement.
ACCGGCTCGTCGAACCGGACCGCTGTAGCTTTTTTGGCTTCCAAGTATAAATAGGTGGTTCACGACCTTATTTTATATTTTACTCCTTTCCAAATCAAAAAAAACCCTAAAATATTCTCTCCCAGTATTTTTCATCATATTAGTGAAGACTTGACGAGACCCGGACCCCCATAAACCTGAGATTGTGAAGAAGAAGTTTGCTTCTAGGGTTTCTTCAAAGTTGTGAAGTTTAAGGAGTTAAAGTTGAAGTGATTCTTGGGATACTTGACCCCCCCCCCCCCCCAAAGGTATGTAAATAATTTCTACCCTTATATTTATGTTGGTTATCAAGAGTTTTAGTGATGTTAAGTGAAGAAAAGGTAATTGTGGAAGTGTTAAGTTGATGAAGGGCAATGTAGTGATATAGGGTTATTTTAAGAGATGATTGGAAACGGGTTTACGTATATTTTGATATATATATATATATATATATATATATATATATATATATCTGTCGTGTGTGTGTGTGTGTATGTGTGTTGTCACTGTTGATGTAAGTATTGTAGTTGATGTGAGATCGAATGAGAAGTTGGAGAGTTGTAAGCTTACAAAGGAAATTATTGTCTATAGTTCGTTGAGCTTTATACGTATTTGAGGATGGTTAGTAAGCGAAGTAAATAGCCTAATTAAGCCCTATGTTATCTTAATTATAGACTTGCAAGTTCGAGAGGTAGAAGTTGGGCGATTGAGTATACTTCCAGGTATGTTAAGGTCATTATTTTCTTCTTTTGGCATGATCCTATGATATGATCCGACAAGAGAGTAAGCGAGCTTCCATATTACTCTACTCTTAGAAGCATTAGAAGTACTTCAGTCTTTGATGTTCATGTACCCTATTTATGAGTAATCCTTCTATTCATGGGTCCAGTCTTATGTAGCCAGTTCTGTGCATACAGTTTAGTCATGCATTACTTTTATTAAATATTTATGTACATTGACCCATGACTAGAAGGCGTTATATACGCGAATATTAGATATGTGTAATGTCACACCCCAACTTTTGATAGGGCATGATGGGCACCCGACCCTTACTTAGGGCCGAGCGAACCCGCTGATCCTCGTGATACTCATAATATTACTGAACTCTTAAATCATGAAATGAATGCATAATGTAAGCTTTAAAAAACATGCTTTTCGTCCTTCTCAGATCAAGTAAAAGCTGTAATCATATGAAATCTGTAACGTAATGCATAATGATACATCGGCTTACAGAGCCGCTTACAAGACTGACATGTATATACGTGACTCTGTCTGCAAAGTCTCTAACATAAATCAAGATATCATAACCTAGATACTCTGACTCGGCAAAGACTCCGAAGAAATGGAGCTCGCCAATCCAGCTGGAACATCTTCTACTAGCATCCTCTACTCGTACGTATACCGCGTGGCATGAAACGCAGCCCACCCGAAGAAAGGGGTCGGTTTAATATGTACCGAGTATGTAAAGCATGGAATACGATGAAATGAACCGTATCGAAGTAAGGAGTATAGAAAATAGTACAGAACCAGAAAACCACAAGGCTTGCCTTTGAAACATAAACCATGCATGTCAATATCATATCCAATTCATTATGGGACTTAGAAATATAAGTGAATAATCATCTTGTACATATGCATATATAACATGTCCCGCCCTCACAGCCGAGGACTCGGTAAATGATATCATCATGTCATCATATCATCATATATATATATATATATATATACCGTACCCGGCCCTCTAGTGAGGGACTCGGTAAATAGAATCATCATATCATCATGTCATCATATCATCATATATATACCGTACCCGGCCCTCTAGTGAGGGACTCGATGAATAGAATCATCAGATGCCATCCTAGCCGCCATCCCCATGTCATCATATCATCATGTCATCATATCATCATATATATTTACCGTACCCGGCCCTCTAGTGAGGGACTCGGTGAACAATGCAAGAACCGTGCACGAATACATACCCGGCCCGAGACTCGGTGAAAGAAGTAATAACGGTAGCACGAGCGAGTAGTGAGAAACCATATGCATATAAATCATCATTTCAGACTCGATAGATAAGTAAGTAATCACGCTCGAGCATTAAAACGATAGTCATATTAAATCCGTTTTAAATGCCATTAGGACTACGTTAAAGAGAGTCTTAGAGATCATAGAGATATATCAAACCAATCCGAGCCCGCCCATGAAAGTTACGGGCATTATGCAGAGAACACTTTACGAACATATCAAACAATACGAGCTCATTCATAAAAGTTACGGGCATTATTCAACATAGAATCCTTTAGGAACAAGAACTCTTTATGCAACATTTACTATCCAATCATGCAAGAGACTCAAGGCAACATGTCACGACCCGAGCTACTGGCCGCGACGGGTATCCGGGGCTAACCGCCGAACACCGCTCATATTACTGCTTATCTGCTATCATTCATACTATATGCTCGTGATCATATAAAACTGTCATTTTCTGAAATACATTTGCTTTTATAAACGTAGGACCTTCGGCTATCCAAAATGATATATATATATACACATGCATATACAAACAAGCCAGGAGACCGTACTACCCACACTGCGTATCTACGAGCCTCTACTAGAATACTAGACATCTGGACGGGACAGGACCCCGTCATGCCCAAAACACGAATATACGATATATACCAAAAGAGAAATCGTGCACTTCCGGAAAATGGAGTGCTCTCGAATCGGTGCTAGCTCCTATGAATGCGGGTCACCTCCCCGTCACTCCGTACGTATGAACCGCGTCCGAAGAAAGGACGTCGCACGAATATTGTACCGAGTATACGAGGCATAAACAATAATGAATTATC